>NW_021777656.1:0-823 GCF_005508785.2 Acyrthosiphon pisum | reverse complement strand
CATCCCCTAAAAAGGGGGTGAAATCTACCCTCTCACTATTTTTCTTATAACTCGTTAACCGTTGAACTCACGGTAAAAAGGTATATAACGAAAATTAAAGACTGTAAAATTTTCTATAAGAATATAATAATAAAATCACTTAAATTTTAACGTGGTAGTTTTAAGTAAAATATTTTGAAAAAAAATTGAATTTTTTTTTAAAATTTTTTTTTATTTAATTTTTTTTAACCAAAATTTATAGTTTTACACCAAAATGACCTATTAGAAAATTTATAGCCCTTTGTTTTTACATAATATACTATTATTTAATTTTTTTTATATTTATTACCATTAGATGTAAGGTTGTTGTTATCTACGGCTTATATATATGTTATCTATAGGGTTTATAATACGAAACAATTTCGAACATTATATAAAAATTCACCGAAAGCTGAATATTGGCATTAACTTTCTGTATGCTTCATTAATGATCATACTTAAAGTCCTCAAGCTTACCTTTAGTGCGTAGCCCCCCCCCCTTCACCACCCCTCAAAAGGGTAATGGTAGATGATATTTGTATTGGTATCTAAAAAACGAAAAAATGTATATTATTGAATATAATTGTTTATTTGAGGAACGGGATAATGTTTTAAATGTTGTTATTATATTACATACACCCGGTAAAAACGTACTTATCAAAAGTTTCTAAGTGACTGGATAGTATTCTTACATAATATATATATATATATATGTCGTAGGCCATATGGAAAATTAGATTCTTTGCAATGGGGTAGCCCGTTTGCGAATTACTTATTATTTTTCCAAACAGCCTGATGTTTTTAA
>NW_021777655.1:0-701 GCF_005508785.2 Acyrthosiphon pisum | reverse complement strand
TTATAAAGACCCCGGTCACTTCTCCGTGCCCAGAGGCGTGTTTAACGAGGGGCAAAGGGGGCATTTGCCCCCGGTGGCAAAATTTGAAAATATTTCATATATGTGGCATTTTTTCAAACATTTGTTTTTTTGTTTTTTAGTAATAAATCAGTTGTTTCATCAGTTATTAAATATATTATAGGTACAATTTAATGTGAAAAGATTTAAGTATTATATGAAAAATATTTTTAATTATAATAAACCTTAATTACTTATTATACGACTATACATAGATCTTATTCAAATGATTACAATATTAACACGCATTAATGCGTAAACACAGTCGAGACTCGACGGACGAGGATAGGTATTGCTGTACGCCTATACGGACGTACAGTTGTAGTAAATACTAAATATAAATAATAATAATAATAATAATAATAATATGTATCAACACTATTAATTATAAATTATAGTTGTTAGTTCTCCTTAATATCATACATTCATATAATCATATCTATATGACAGGTTTTGGCGTAACCACATTATTGTGAATTCATAAAAATACTTAGAAACGACGCAAACGGTCAATTTCTTTATTTCCAGTCAAGGTGTATTGATAAGGTGTCATCACTCTGAACCCCTATACGTATAAACTCTTGATTGAAATTTTTACCACAGTTCCTATAGACACCAGAGCGCGCTTCCTGTCCTATGAAGGT
>NW_021777654.1:0-739 GCF_005508785.2 Acyrthosiphon pisum | reverse complement strand
AATTTTATTACCAATCTCCCGTAATATACTCGACGTAGTTGACGCACTTACTGTGAGTCTCTCTGCTGTGTTTTTTTTGTGTCTGAAGTTATCAGTTTTATTGCTTGACGCGTCGGAATTAGTCTCGTTTAAGGCTGCAATTTGCATTTTTCCAACCACCTCGTTGCCAGATTGTTCCGTGTTGTTTAATAATACGAATTTTATGAAACTGTATGTTTGTGGGAGTTCTATTGGCTTGCTTGTTTGGTTATTTGTGTATTTCCTATATGCTACACACGACTTTACTAGATAAAAAGTTGCAGATTCATTTAGTAATGCTGTTTTTCCCCATAATGGATCCTGTTTTGTGGTACATTTTATTTGTAATGATTCTAATCCGCAATCATTTTGTATTGTGGCTGGGAATTCTATTTCGTCGGTCGCCTCTGCAGATGTGTTTACTATAGTTACACTGTTGTCGTTTTTATAATATGTTCGACGCCTCCTACCATGTTTTCGTCCGGAGTCCCTTGCCCTTGGACTGCCATTATAACCCATAACCTATAATATTACGTTACCCTATTATTCTAACTGTTAATTCTAACCTATACTTATCAATATGTTAATATCTATATTTAATATATATTAGTGTTGCGTTATGTAGTCCACCAATATTTCCGGTTCAGGTCTATAATCCATAAATTCAACTAAATCCATGCAGCATTGTCTACCTAATCTTCTCTCATCCCTTGTCATATCG
>NW_021777653.1:0-867 GCF_005508785.2 Acyrthosiphon pisum | reverse complement strand
GACTGTAGAAACTTGAAAATTTCACTGAATGTTTATATTAGCATTTTATATATACGATAAAATTTTTAAAATAATTTGACTCTTTTTGAGCTGTTTACGGACATTGTAAGTTTTCAATTTTTTTAGTTTTTTTTTTTCTATAAATATCAATAAAGTTTTATCTGTTGGGCCAAAAAGTGTATAAATTTAATACAAAGCTCCTGATATATTGTTACAATATCAGTTGAAAAATATTAAAAATACATAGGCACAATTTTTTTTTATAAGCATTTAAAGATCAAATTTTGACAAAATTTATCAAATTTTAATTTGAAAAATTATTTTGTAGTTAAAAATTTATAAAATGTTCAATTTTTGTATCTAAGAATTAAAAATTTAAAACAAGATTCCACGTAAGTAATTAATTCTGTTACCAAAAAATCTAAAATATACATTTAAACGGTTTATTTTTATAGTCATTTAAAGTACAAATTTGGACGAAATTACATATTAAAAACCTAGGATAACTCTTTTAGTTATTTTGTTGTGATTGTATAATATTATTCGTGGGTACTTGAAACTTCTAAAGTATACTATCATATATCTATGATTTTACCACGGTTTTTTGTTGATGTATAACGCGTTATAACTTATAAGTACCTAATAGATATTATGATATGATTAATTTGGAATTTATTATAGGTACCTATTATAGGTCAATTTTTTTTTAATACCATAGATAAGTATATATATGTCTAATACATAGACTGATATACCGTCTCCGCTCAGAATCGTTTTTCTTATACAGTGATATTATATCATTGAATTCAAATTTAATACTGTCACATTATACAGTGACCCACTTCTAACCTACTGTACAGCAGAGCG
>NW_021777652.1:0-744 GCF_005508785.2 Acyrthosiphon pisum | reverse complement strand
TAGATACATATTATATACAATTTTTCTGTACATAACTTATACTTTACTATACAACATCTTAAAGACTAAATGTCTGTTATATTACATTGTAGAATAACTTGAACGACATTCAATTGTGTTCTGCTGTTTCAGATTTCAATTGCATGTCAAACACTGGGTTGACTAAAATTGTATACCTAGATTAACTTATTACTATTCTAATATATCAACTTCTACTATATTTACCTAAACGGAACACTTGACACATTTTATTAATGTTACTACTACACAAAGTAGGTATTACTAGAGGTATTACCTAAGTAGGTATTACCTCTCCTTTTTTATGTGTACTGTATAAGCGTTTTCTCATTATACAGTAGTATAAGCGGTTTCTCATTTCACATACTGTTAAGATTATTTAAATATACTTTCTTTACTTTATTTATACAGCTAACTTTGTTTGTACTACAGTGTAACATATTTACTACTAATGTGTGTTATTTGATTGATGAATATAGGAGACTCACACCATGGGTACCTACCCATTAAACCCAACCAACAAAAGTTTTTCTTTTTATTGTTGGAAGTTAAAATTCTGTATTAAATTACTTTTTTTTACTACTACTACTACTTACCACTGACATAGGTCATTTGTAAGTTGTGGACTAGATAAGTAATTTCACATGTAGTACTCTTAGAAATATTTATATTATTTCAATACTTAATACAATAGATTGTATTGATGTTAGGTTGGACAGAGCTTAG
>NW_021777651.1:0-965 GCF_005508785.2 Acyrthosiphon pisum | reverse complement strand
TTAATTTTTATTTTAACTTTTTTTTTTAGATTCTGAGTGGAACGATGATTTTACAATGATGTGTGTTCTCTTTTATTTTTTTTTTATTTTTTTATTTTTTTATTTATTTTTTTATTTTTTTTGTGTCTGTGTACACGATAAGTAGTCGAAATAATAATACGATTTTCAACTTCAGTATCTTGTTCGATCAGAAAGTGAATATCGTTGGTGCATTGGGGAGGTCAAAATTTAAATTTCCCAGTAGTTTTCAAAAGCGCCGGGAAAAACAAAAGAAAAATTAAGGAAAAATGGGAATTTTTACGCAAAATCTGTTTTCGAGAAAATTTTGGTTTTTGGTGTAACTTTAAAAAAAATGACCGTGGATGCATGAAATTTTGACTGAATGTTTACATTTCCATTTTCTATACACGATAAAATTTTCAAAATATTTTGACTTATTTTGAGCTCTTTACGGACATTGTCAGTTTTCATTTTTTTTTAGTTTTTTTTCTAAAAATATCAATAAAATTTTATTTGTTGGATAAAAAAGCTTGAAAATTTAATAGAAGGCTCCTAGTATATTGTTTCAAAGGCAGATGAAAAATATTAAAAATCGTTTGTCACAGTTTTTTTTTATAAGCATTTAAAGTTCAAAAAATGACAAAATATGGAAAAATCACGAAAATTTGCAAATTATTTCGAGTTATAAATTCATAAAAATTTTTCTTTTTAAATCTAAGATATGAAAATGTAATACAAGATTCCTTATAATATTATCTACCTTTATCAAACAAAAAATATCTATAAGAAACTCAAATTAAATTTTTATGGGCGTTTGAAATTCATATTTTTACAACATTTGATATTCACTCGATTTCTTACGTAACAATTTTCTTATTTTGTTGTAATTAAAAAACGAGTGACTGTAGAAACTTGAAAATTTCACTGAATGTTAATATTAGCATTTTATATATACGATAAAATTT
>NW_021777650.1:0-729 GCF_005508785.2 Acyrthosiphon pisum | reverse complement strand
TGATGTATAATGAATTTTATAATGATACGGAATCGTACCGGACGAACGTTTATAGACAAATAAACGGCGCCCCCGAACAAGCACTCGTCGCCGCCGTCGGCCCGGTTGCGAATTGCGAATAGTACCTAGGCGTGACTTAAACGCCGCGCGCTTTGACTTTTTGTCTAGCATGGCGTGGTCGGATGTAGTTTAAGGTACATAATAAAAAACTGATTACATACCAGCGTCATAATATGATAGTAGCTTACATTTTTAGATGACCCGACATTATGTGTCTAGAACACTATAGTGTTGTAAAGTTGTATTGGTATTTTTATCTCTTATAGTGTTATCTGATGAAGTAAAAAAATTTAAAAAATGCTCTTCATAAATTGTCAGTGTTTAATATAGATATAGTATAATTTGGTATACCAACATGTTAGAAAATGTATATAAGTAATGTATAATTGTATAAACAATAATTATTAATTATATTCTTCAAATATATTAGGTTTAACCTCTGCAGCTCACCATTGATAATGAAGGTCACCTTCTTATGGTGACGTCTTCCTGGTTAATATTATATTAATATAATAATATTATATTCATGTTTAATTTTCTGTACGTAATATTAGTCTTAACAATATAGTAATAAATAGAAAATCATGTTTTTAAGACATTATTTTAGTAAGTATAATATTCATTAGGTATATTTGAATATTAAATATACCCAAAAGGTTAAGTAAATGT
>NW_021777649.1:0-950 GCF_005508785.2 Acyrthosiphon pisum | reverse complement strand
CAAGCTTTTGCAAGTCTATTTTTAGAATTTGCAAGTAACTCGGGCGGCCTGTAAGAGCTGTCAAAGTTACGAAGTTAGCCCACCCAAGTTGTCCTAAAACTTTGTAAATGGTACCGAACAATAGCTTTTAATTTGCAAGTATTTGCAAGTCCCTACTTATAATTTGCAAGTCATTCAGGTGGTCGGTATGAAATGGCTTCTTTTTTTTGAAGTTTTGCAGTTGTCATTTTTTATTCAAAGTAGATTTTTTTTATTTAAATTACTAGATTACATTTTACTTAACATAGATTTTTTTTAATAAGTGTAGATTTATTTTATTCAATTATCTTTTTTAATTATAGGTATTTATATTTTTTTCATTCATTTCAAATTTTTCATTCAAATTAGTTTTTTATTTTTATCGATATCAATAACACACTTATTCGTTTACAATTTTAATGAATGATTGTATGTTGATGTGTCCTTAAAAAATTAAAGCACTGTCAAAGTATTAGGGCAACTGTGGCACTATGATTGTTCCAGGCTCGACCAGAAATTGAAGGCTGTGTACGCCTATGGTATAAACTATTAAGTATTCTTTATAAGTACACTCACTGTTTCTCAAAGAACAAAAATAATATTGTGGACCAACCTTAAACGCATTCGTTTAAAAGTGGGAAAACAAAAAATAGTGTATATTTTGCATGTACAACAAAATAATTATAAATATATAAACTTGAATAAAAATTACAAAACATAAACATGATAATTCATGTTAGTATATATCATAAGTCCAAAATGGACATATGCTGGGGACTAGCCCTCCAAACATTTTTCCTGATAAAGTTAGTAAAAATGAGGCTTCAAATGTTTTCAAGTAGGTATTGTTAATAGTTACTGAAAGGTTGCAAAAAATGTGGTGCTCACTCCTATATACTATAAATCATAATTGAATCATGATATTTGATTCA
>NW_021777648.1:0-775 GCF_005508785.2 Acyrthosiphon pisum | reverse complement strand
AAAAATAAACTCACTGTAGGTAACATGGAATCAATCCTTGAATCAATTATTCCATTTTTGTTTTTGCTATTTGTATCGGGTGGTACTACATTGTCTACATTTGGTTCAAAATTCTTAAACAGTTTTTAAACAATAAATATGTATACTAAATTAAAATTAAAATAAATTATTATATTTTATTCAAAATAATCATTACTACTAATACTGGTAGTGTACATGTAATTTCGGGTAACTCAAACTTAATTGGTACTGCGCCTATACAAAGCTTTGGGCGCTTTAAACAAATCTGAAATTTTTTTACAATGTACTTAGCTTTGTAATAAGAAAATTAAAGAAAATTAAATTTTCTGTGATCTATACAATACAGTATGTCCCAGAAGTCCCGTATCACCCTTAGTATCTCCGTGGAAAATCAATATATTTAAATGCAATTTTTTACAGTAATAAGTATGGAAATTCTGATTGAATAACATAATATTAAATTTTTTTTTTCAAAAATTCAAAAATTATCAAATTTTTTTTTTTAGGAAAATAAATTTATTAAATTTCCAAGATAGCCATTTTGTTGATCATATTTTTTAAAACAATTCAAAAAAAAAAAATATTAAAATTTAATGAAAATCGCTCAAGTTAGGGCTAATTATTATTTTAATTTTAGCAGAAAAATCAGCGTGATTGTTATAATAAACATGCAAACCGTATTTTGCTAATGCCGTATGCATAGGTAACATAACTATTATTCTTAGAAATTCACAATAATAATTAGCCCTAACTT
>NW_021777647.1:0-988 GCF_005508785.2 Acyrthosiphon pisum | reverse complement strand
TTCTTCAACACTACCTTTTCTGATAGGAAAATGAATCTAGTTGGTACTTTGGGGGGTCAAAAGTAAAATTTTTCCAATAGTTTTCAAAAACGCCGTGAAAAACAAAAGAAAAATTAAGGAAAAACGGAAATTTTTACGCAAAAT
The DNA here is from genome assembly GCF_005508785.2 of Acyrthosiphon pisum. Taxonomy (NCBI): domain Eukaryota; kingdom Metazoa; phylum Arthropoda; class Insecta; order Hemiptera; family Aphididae; genus Acyrthosiphon; species Acyrthosiphon pisum. The sequence continues at coordinate 844 of NW_021777647.1, read as the reverse complement.
CTGTTTTCGAGAAAATTGATTTTTGTTTTTGGTGTAACTTTAAAACGAATGACTGTAGATACATGAAATTTTCACTGGTTGTTTATATTTCCATTTTCTATACATGACAAAATTTTCAAAATATTTTAATTTGTTTTGAGCTGTTTACGGACAATTTCAGTTTCCAATTTAATTAATTTTTATTTCTATGAATGTCAATAATACATTATTTGTTGAGTAAAAATACTCGAAAATGTAATACAAGGCTCCTACTATATTGTTACAATGACCTTTGAAAAATATTAAAAATCCTTAGTCACAGTTTTTTTTAATTAGCATTTAAAGTTCAAAAATTTACAAAATATATAAAAATCACGAAAATTAGCAAATTATTTTGAGTTAATAATTCGTAAAAAATTTTCTTTTTAGAACTAAGATTTTAAAATGTAATACAAGATTCTTTATAGGATAATCTACCTTTATCAACAAAAAAAGTCTATAAGAAACTCAAATTAAATTTTTATGAGCGTTTGAAATTCATATTTTTACAACATTTGATATTCACTCGATTTCTTACGTAACGATTATCTTATTTTGTTGTAATTAAAAAACGAGTGACTGTAGAAACTTGAAAATTTCACTGAATGTTTATATTAGCATTTTATATATACGATAACATTTTGAAAATAATTTGACTCTTTTTGAGCTGTTTACGGACATTGTAAGTTTTCAATTTTTTTAGTTTTTTTTTTCTATAAATATTAATAAAGTTTTATCTATTGGGCCAAAAAGTGTAAAAAATTAATACAAAGCTATTGTTACAATAGCAGTTGAAAAATATTAAAAATACATAGGCACAATTTTT
>NW_021777646.1:2988-5739 GCF_005508785.2 Acyrthosiphon pisum | reverse complement strand
CCAGAGCAGCCATATCAGACACGGTCCTGTAGCACCTCGCAACCCGAATAGCGGCTCCTCTCTGCGCAGACTGAGGGCAACCCTATTTCGAGCTGCCCTCGCCGCCGCCAGAGCCCAGACCGGTGAAGCGTACAGCAGCTTGCTGTGAGCCACCGACATAAGCAGCCGCCTCTTACAAGCCGAAGGCCCCTGCACGTTCGGCATCAGTCTTCCAAGAGCGGACACTGCTCGCCTGGCCGCTGCCGTCACTAGCCTGATATGGTCACCAAAGTTAAGCCTCTTGTCTAACTGGACACCGAGGTACTTCATTGAGGTAATATTTAGCCTATATTGCTTTGTTTGGGACTACAGATATTTGATAACCTCCTATGTACTTCCCATGGGCCACGTACAAATACAAAATTGAACTTTATTCATATTTGTTACATAATGCATACCATGTAAGAAAAGGAACTATTAACTATTTAAATAACTAAGACAAAAAAAAAATGTTTGTTTCAAAATAAAATTCCATTAATACGCATAATTAATAATCATAATAAAATTGAGATAATAATTAATTTTGTTGATATAAACATTTAATTATTCGCAAAATTATTAGTTGTTTATAAATAGTAATGATATAAATTAAAGTTACTAGCAAATATATAGATATTATGACAATTGACAATACGGAACAATAAATGATAATTATATAGACGACATAGCCCCCTGAAAATACTTTAGAAACCGGTGTATAGAAAACCGAAACCAAAACCGACATTTCTTAATACCGGTATTGTTAAGTTGAAACCGAAATCGTAAAATTTCAAAACTGGTATACAAAATCGAAACCGAAACCGAAATTATTTCAATCGGTTTCAAGCCCTGATACAAATTATACAATTTATTATTAGAAAATTATTTTATCGTGAATTGAGCAAACCCATGCACATAATAAAATTATATGCTACAAAGTCAAATTAGAGGATTCAGCCGTATTAACTATTAACATATTAGAACAAATTAGGTTAGGATTGGTAGATATACTCTGGAATTATTAAAACAACATTGTTAAATCATTGATTGTTACATAATTAATTATTAATTTAATTGATTAATATTTATTATAATATTTACGTAATACTCCTCGCGTATAAACACCAAACAGTGTACCTATAATACCTACCTGCAACATAATATAACATAGGTAAGTGATAAGTGTATCTATGATTTATTTGGTGACCCATTCACCATTGACCATTGTATCAAATATCTAATATACATTATACAATGTTCATAATATATCACTCTGTAATGATTTGGTTCTGTCTCGACAATGGAAAACTACTCAAAACATAAAAAAAAACGTAAAAAACTGTAAAAGTTAGTGGCTAACAATAAAATAATCGCATCGAAGTATCGAACTATTATAATATAACAAGAACCAGTGTTTTTTTCGACTTACAAAAAGTTTAAGTATAAGATATTATTATTCGTAGCATAGGCGCAAATAGTCCAATATTTTGGTGGGGGACTAAACCCTCACGATCTTCCTATATTATTTTCTAAAAATTATAATATGCTTAGTACGAACCTTTGAATTGGGGGATTAAGTCCTCTCCCCACCCCCCCTATTTGCACCAATGATTTGTAGCTTATAAGTTATAGTCGTTATAGCCTATAGGTACCAATATCATGTACCTACCTACCACAATATTAAATATTGTTATTAATATTTTTGGATTTATAAATCTATTACTATAATAACTTGTTTGCTTGTAGCGGATATTATACATCAGACAATATAATATATTACATACATTCTTCAAACAGAATATTAGCATATTTTAATTTTTAATCATGCAGCCACGCCTAATATTATTTTATTATCATAAAAAAATTTTATTTATTATGTGAATAAGTTTTGATAATGTCCAACAGTTTTAACACAGTTTACTGTGTACAACTTTTTATTTTTCCCAAGCAGAAGGGTGATTAACATTTTCAAGTACCTACCTAGCTATAATGCTATATATGTGACCAAATACAAATGGTCGTCGAGTATTAAGTTTTATTTTGCAATTAATTAAAATATATTAAATATTTTGTTGAGTAACATACAAATTTAAATATTGTTGTAATCCAGAAACAACATCAATTTTCAATTTTAAGTTTTTTGCCATGCAATATTACTACTATTAAAATAATTATTTTGTTTTTTGGAAACTTCTTTTTCGATTAAGATTCCCATGCTAAAACTTTGTGTTTCATTTTAAGGTTAAAAATAAGTTTAAATTGTTTAAAACAAATTTTTCCCATTTTGGTGCCATATACAATTTGGAACGCACTATAATATTCGAAGTTAGTTAAATTATTAATATTCTCATATTTCAACGTAGGTATTTTTCTTTAAAAGGACGATACACCCGCGTGTGTTGTCTCTGTCTTACACACGCACGACATAGAAAATTGTCGTTCACAGTTCTCAATATTCAGCTGTTATTTTTAATACTAGAGTGAATCTACCTATTATCAACATTTTAGGTAAGAACAGTATCTGGATCTTAGCGTGAGCGATTTTTTTGATATTTTCATTATCGAGAAAAATAAGGTTATGTGAAATATCAAAAATTAAAAATGCTCAATAATATCTGGCTTAAACATTAAAATATTAAAAAATTTCCCGCGCTAAGACCCAGATAATGTTCTTACCTAATAGTTTGATAATAGGTCATTTCACTCTAGTATCAAACCACAGCACACCATTGA
>NW_021777646.1:0-1507 GCF_005508785.2 Acyrthosiphon pisum | reverse complement strand
TTAGACTGTTGAATTCAATACTCATGATCAATTCATGTTATAAATTACATATTATAAATTTAAATATATATCAGATATGTTTTTTTTTTTTATCAAATAAAGCAATCTAATGCATTAACCAGTGAAACAAAAGAAGTAGTTGATGAAGTTTTGACAAATGATTTTGCTGTTGAAAATGATTGTGATCAGTATGATATTGGACAATATATAAAAAATAATTTAAATATCACTAAAGATTTTAAGTACTTATAAATTATTGAAGAAACCTTGGGTTCCAAGTATCCATTATAATTTTAAGAAAGATATTGCTGTTGCAAATCGGGCATTTGTATTTAAGTGGTTTTCAATTAATCCTTGGCTGGCTTATTCAAAAATATTTAAGGCTACATTTTGTCTACCCTGTATTTTATTTCAAACTCATGTATCCCATGGAGGTTTTCAAGGACAGTTTATAAATAAGCCTTTCCAACGTTATCAAAAGTTTTTAGAAAAAGTAAACAACCATTCAAAAACTCAATGGCATATTGAATCTTCTATACGTTTCAATGATTTAATAAATTTGACGAGTAAAAATACTAGTATACATCAGATGATAAATAAATACTACAAAAATAAAATTTATGCAAATAGAAAGAAATCAATAAGTACCTATACATCATCACTATATTTTTGTGCATTACATAATTTACCAATAAGGGGAAAGACGGATGATTCAGCTGTTTTTATTAAGTTATTACAATTCAGAATTGATACCGGGGATAATATTTTAAAAGATCATTTAGAAAATGCCCTTAAAAATTTAACTTATATTTCTCACCGTACACAAAATGAGATGTTAGCATCAATGTCTGCAGCATTAAAATCTGTTATATCACAAGAAATGAATGAAGCTTCTTGTTTTTCTATTATTGCTGATGAAACAGCAGATATAAGTGGTATTGAACAGTTATCTATTTGTATGCAATTTTTAAAAGATAACAATTTGCATGAAGAATTTATTGGGTTTTATCCTTTAAAAGAATTTGATGTCGAGTTCATTTCTAAAACATTAAACAATATTAGAAGCATGTAATCATATGAAATTAGATTTAAACAAATCTGTGGGTCAAAGCTATGATGGGTGTGCCACTATGGCTGGATGTATATCTGGTGTACAAAAGAGACTATGTATCCTAGAGCCCATTTTAGATTCTGAGTGAAACGATGAATGTATTGATTTTACAATGATGTGTGTTTTTTTTTTAATTTTTAATTTTTTTTTGTGTCTGTGTACACGTAAGTTGTCGAAATAATGCTTCGATTTTCAACTTCAGTATCTTGTTCGATTGGAAAGTGAATATCGTTGGTGCATTGGGGAGGTCAAAATTTCCAGTTCAAAAGCGCCAAGAAAAACCAAAGAAAAATTAAGGAAAAATGGGAATTTTTACGCAAAATCGATTTTTCACAAAATTGAATTTGGTTTTTGGTGTAACTTTAAAAAAAATGACCGTAGAAATGAAATGACTGT
>NW_021777644.1:0-269 GCF_005508785.2 Acyrthosiphon pisum | reverse complement strand
TGGTGCGTTTCAGTGGCAATGAGGAACCAATATACGAAATGGTTTTGACTGTACGGGCAGGGGGCCGTGTTTTGGTGGTGGTACTAAAGAAGGAGGGGGAGTACATAAAGGAGAAACTGTTATTTCTTTATAATGAACCCGAACCTTTCATATATAGACAAAAACATTCATTCAGATTTTGGATTGAACAAAAGTGTAGGCATATGTTATATACGCCAACAAAAACGTTTTTGGACGGACAATTGAGGGAAATATGTCAATGGTTAGTG
>NW_021777643.1:0-1031 GCF_005508785.2 Acyrthosiphon pisum | reverse complement strand
ATCAAAATAGACCTTTGATCGTACACAGTCAGTTAGTGCGTATTAGATACATATAATATGTCATATCTCGACCGACTCGATCGGACAACGGAGAAAAAAACCCGATTACGTTATAATCGTTGAACTTCGCGTGAACGACAATATACGGTGAAATAGATTCTATTTTTATAGCAGTATCGTAAATGACCATGTTAAACATTTTCGTTAAATAATATTATGAAATTTTCGTTCATTCTGTTCTATTCTGCCCAGGGGTGGATAAGCCAATGGGGAAAAAGGGATTTTCCCTGTGAGGCCCCCGTATATGTTTATGTTGGGGGGCCCACTCGGGTCTACACATTGTTTTTTTGCACAATAAAATATTCACCAAATAGGAATAGTTTAAATTTAAAACAATTCATTTTTTTTATATTAATTATTATTACTAACTGTTATTTTTAACAATATAATAATACCACAAGTCAAGATTTTGCTTACGGATCTTTAACATAGTATTTTAAATTTTTATCGTTAATCGAAGACCGAAGTATCCTCGTATGTTTCCTTTTTTTTATATACTTCAGGAAATATTGAAAGTATATACGGCTTCTGGGATCAAGTGACCTATTATTTAAATAGTAAAATTATTTAAAGTTTTGATTTAAATTATTAAATACTCTTAATAATATCAATATAAATCAAATATAAGATGAAGAAATAAAAAATACATTAATACTCATGATAAGAAGTGCTATTTTTTCTATATCTCACATATTGGAATTATTAATAATGTTTAATCACTTTTAATAAATTATTTATATATTGAATAAAACTTAATTATGACCTTTTAATTTTTATTATTAATAAAATGGGCACTGCAAACTGTTGTTTGAATACTAGGACGCCAAGGTTTTCCATTTTCTCTAAAACAAAAAATATTAACAAATTAAAATAATAATAACTATTTAATTTGAGCATTTTTTTTCTTTGTAATGGAGGGCATAAACACATCTAATAGATTATTATGAACGAAAAATAAAAATAATTAACTT
>NW_021777642.1:0-1218 GCF_005508785.2 Acyrthosiphon pisum | reverse complement strand
TCTTATGGCACTTGAAACATTTTTTGTCGTTATGTGGACGTAAACATATTTTGCACAACTTTAGTGCATCATTTACTTAATTTATTCTGTCGGATACTGATAATGCTAGGAATGCAGGACACTTATAAATAGTATATGGTAAATTACAATTGTAACATTTGGTCATATCGGTAACAGCGAATGAATACGTTTTCTCCTTGGGATAACCTTTATTGATTTTCTTATTTCCCTTCGAATCCGAGATTTCTTTAATATTCATTTGTGATATCGATTCAACAACTTCTACTATTTTGAAACGTTTTTCTAAAAATTGTATCAGTACTTGAATTGGTGGTATCTCGTCTTTCGGCGCAATTGTTTCCTATGCCTTTATGGTGTCAATATCTAATTTGCTCGTAATTAAATGAATTAACATAGATCCCCACCCTCGAGGGTTTTCTCCCAAGGACTCCAAAGTGTTGATATGACAATTTAATTTATCAATAAATGTTCGCAATTGTTTGGATTCTTCAGTTATCGCTGATAATTCGTACAAGCCTCTAGTATGTGATTGAATAAGCACCTTTTTATTATTATATCTGGCGATCAAACTTTCCCAAGCGATACTATAATTGGCGGCGGTTATCTCTATGCCTTGTATGACTTGAGCCGCTTCACCCGATAACGATGCGCGCAAATGAAATAACCTTTGAATATCGCTTATTTGATCGTTTTTGTGTACCATAACCCCAAAAATGTCATAATATGTAGGCCATTCACTATAGATACCCGAAAATGTTGGTAAACTTATGGCCGCTAGTTGTATTGGCGCCTTAGAATTATTACAACAAAATCCACTACCACAACTTGCCGTCACCTGTGGGGTCGGAGCAAGTATGTTACTACCCCAAACGTCGACGTTACCTTGATTTTGGATTTGCTCATTTCTTCTTTTGTACATCAAATCTTCTCACATTGAAACGGCTTTAAAATATGTTTCTTCAAATTCCACGCGATAGGTCGTCACTTCTTCTTTTTCTTCATCGTTCACTAACAACTCAATTGCACTTTGGACCTGCTCAAATTCTTGCCACACATCCTCGGTTTTTTCTCGGCGGCACTTCAACTCTGTCCAATTTATTTATTTATTTTTGTCAACATTTTCCAGATGATTTACAAATCTTGTTAGCTGGGCTTTTAATTGTCCTCTACGGCTTTTCAAGGTACCTAACTCGGGCA
>NW_021777641.1:0-1097 GCF_005508785.2 Acyrthosiphon pisum | reverse complement strand
ACGTTTATTTCTTTTAAAACCCGTGGATATGCGGTTTGTATGCAAATTCGGTTTGTACACTTTAAAATTCGCGTTCACGAAATGTAGGTCAGTCTTCGTTCCAACGCACAAGTACACAATTTTGTTTTTGATTCAATTAATATTGCATTATTGTTTGGTCCTGAATAACGTTGGTATATTGCTCAACGTAATCCCAATTTTCCAGTTTGATTTAAATAAATGTATTATTCAAAGATACATTATAATAATGTAATCATAATAATAACGGTCAGATCATTGAATAAATTACAATTAAAGTTTAAACAGTGTGTAGATACATCAAATTATATACGATTACATCGATGTATATCGAATATATTGGTTTACGTCGCTCCGTTGATACACAGCGTCACAGCTTAAGTAATGAAGTTTTGACCATAAGCAGCAACACAAAACGTGGCGTAGTAGGTTAGGCGTAGGTTCCCCAAACATAGGTAGCTAGGGAGGTTCGAGTTCGAATCCGTCGTACGCTCTTCGGGGCGGCGACTGCTCTGTGCATTGGAATAGCATGACCGCCGCCCATAATCTCGATTTTTTTCACGTTTTTTTTATATTAATTACATATATTTATATATACACTACAGGTTAGGTTAATATATTGTGTATTTATATTCTATATGTTATTAATTTTATTAGGAATTATAATTGTACATTCCTTAAAATGTCCATTGTTATATTATATTATATTATATTATATAGTTTGTATTTTTCGTAAATTATTTCGTATGTTGAGTACGGTAAAGCACGATTAAGCATAAAATAAATGAGTATAGAATATTTTATGCGATGTTTCCACATTCACGTGGCCGAAATTTTGTAATTTATTATTTTCACGTATTATTTCGATATCAGATACGAGCCGTGAGCTGAGCCCAGCTTTATCGAAAATGTTATCGATTAATAAATTAGTTACGGAGCAATAAAGTTCCGACGTTTTAAACATTTAAAATTGGGAGAAAATATAAGATAATAAATTAAGATACAATTCCAAAATTATTATAAAAATAATATCAGTTGTTCGATCACCCATACTCTGTAGTATTCTTGACTTATAAACG
>NW_021777640.1:0-2460 GCF_005508785.2 Acyrthosiphon pisum | reverse complement strand
GATTTTTATTTTTTTCATCTGCCTTTGAAAAATATTATACTTGGAGCCTTCTTTTGAATTTTCAAGCTTTTTTAATCAACAAATAAAATTGTATTGATATTTTTAGAAAAAAAACTAAAAAAAAATGGAAAATGAAAATGTCTCTAAACAGTTCAAAATAAATCAAAATATTTTGAAAATGTTATCGTGTATAGAAAATGGAAATATAAACAACCATTGAAAATTTCATGTATCTACGGTCATTTGTTTTAAAGTTACACCAAAAACCAAATTTAATTTTGTGAAAAATCGAATTTGCGTAAAAATTCCCGTTTTTCCTTAATTTTTCTTTTGTTTTTCACGTTGCTTTTGAAAATTACTGGGAATTTTAAATTTTGACCTCCCCAATGCACCAACGATATTCACTTTCCAATCGAACAAGATACTGAAGTTGAAAATCGAAGCATTATTTCGACTACTTATCGTGTACACAGACACAAAAAATATAAAAATAAAAAAACACACATCATTGTAAAATCAATATCGTTCCACTCAGAATCTAAAATGGAAAAATGGAAAATGGAACCCTCTCAATTGAATAGTCGTGTCGAGTGTGTTGCTTAAATTTGTTCATTTTGAATATATTATGATATTATAGGGTAGTGATAATCCAAACACGTTTTTTTTAGGGTAATTTTTGAAGCATTTATATTATATTATATTATATTATTATATTATATCATATTATATTATTATTATTTATATTATAAGCTTAAATTATATGCATTTTATATTTAAATTATGACTCTTTCCCAATATTTTTAAATAATATGATACTCGAAGACCATATTTTCGAATACTTGATATTTTTTGTACCTATTAAGTATGATCCTGTGATAATACAAATTTCTGGTTTTTTTCTTCGAATATGAACCACCATTTTACACGTGTATATATATTTTTAATTTTTATGTATGGAAATTAAAAGAGTAGTTTTTAAGTTATACAACTTGGTACACTAAGGATAATATATTTATATGGTAATGGATTAATTAGATATAGGGGCTTAGATCATCTGATTTGAAAATGTTGGCAATTACTGTTAATCCATCAGTATAAATAATTTGTAAGAATGATCCAAGTTTAATATAATACTATCTACATTCTACATCTAGTATTACATACACATAGACATTTATCTTATATTTTTGTAATATCCTTAGACCTTAGTATACACATTTTAATAACTCAGAAACTACTTATTAGACTTTTGATTTAGTTATATATCAAAATTTTCAAAAAAATCATCAGCTAACAAATTTCCAATAAAAAAAGTGACTTCTCATTTGAAAAACAGATGTCTGTATCACCATAGGTCCGTCCATAGGGCACGAGTTAAAGAGTATACAAAATATCATGAATTTTAAAATATAGTGTTTAGATGTTTAGGTAAAAATTTTAAAAATCAGATTTTGAATATACTGTTGACGGGAAAAATAGGGGTGAGCATGCATAAAAAAACAGGGTGTATACCTATACCAAAAATATTTATTTATTTATATGTATGTACACTTTTCAGATATATTGTTAAAGACCATTGATCTATCGACAATAAAAAAGCCTTCAGGTAGGTTTAAAAAAAATAATTTACCAGTGGTATCAGGCAGTAGATATATACATATGATAATAACAACAACATTCATCAAATTATAATATACAAAGAGGTACAAACATAATATACAAATAGTATGATGCTTTTACTAGGTATATACTCTAATGTTTATAACGACTAAGTCATCGATAATTAATAAAAGTGGTGATCAATCGTTTTCCATTTTTCTTGAAATTAGTAATTCCTAATTTTAAAACAAGTATGTTTAAAATGGATTTTTAAATTATACTTGATGCAAAATGTCTTCGTGTCTCACATGATAATATGTTGTTCACTAATAAATAATAATATACGGTTATCGTATTATCATTCATTGCTAAATGCTAACACGATTTGTAAAGAACGTGAACTATATTGGTAAACGCTACCAAACGCGCGAAGTACATAATATAATGTCATAAAACATTATAACAATGCGGGTATAATCTAATGTATCATATTTAAATATTAAAATAATAATATATAGGTCGATTGGTTAAATAGTGCATCAATCTCAAGTTCCGGGTACAGGTGATAATTCAAGATATCAAAATAACATGATAATATACAGTGGTGCCTGCCTGTTGTATCGATATCGCTCGAATTTCGTTCAATGAACTACTTAAATGATTTTCTGCGATAAATCCACAAGTCCAATAGTAATTATTATCTACACCTTTATGGCGAGTTTAAAGTTTACGACTACGGTTTGCGTCTTATATAGTTGTGTCGAACCGAGCACATAATATTATATTATGCATGTCAAACGTACAAAGTATCAACTGTGCAAAAAATATCGAATAGAATGCTATGCGTCGTGATATCATATC
>NW_021777639.1:0-781 GCF_005508785.2 Acyrthosiphon pisum | reverse complement strand
TTTCGTTTAGATGACAGTTTTGTTTGACAAGGTCCGCAAAATTTTAAATACATAATTACAACTTCTTGAGTCAAATTTTTGTATTTTTTTTTTATTTCTGCCATCATTCGATGCTTACCACCGTGACCAATATTAAGGTGTATTTCATTTAGTATATCATATAATTCATTATTTTTTACGTAATAAAGTAAATTAGTACTACCTTTTTCGACGGGTGCTATAAGTTTTTCTTCTCCTCCGATATTAATAATTTCAAATTTATTTAAACGACGAGATTTATGGTTGCCTTTCAATTCATTAATTATATTTAAATATTTTTCATCTGATAAATAAGATGAATTATCTTCTCTTTTTTCGGACAACAATTTCTCAAATAAATTATAAAATTCAGTTTTTGTTTCCATTTTATTTAAAATTAAATTTAAAACACTTAACACTGTACTGGTAACTATCACACGTGAAAACTGAAACAGACTAACAACAGATCGAAGCGCGACGTCGCATAGGTATAAAAATATAAGATAAGATAAATATTAAGTTCATATATATTGTTTATTTTATCGGTAAGATAACTGTTGCGATTTTATGCCTGCGATTACAATTTATCTAAATTTAAAAGTCATATTAATTTATTAGTATTTTCATATTTTTAATTTTTTTTATTATTATTATGTGTTATTGTTGAAACTGTGTTAATATATAATATAATAAAGTGTGATATATAGGCCCGTGAATTTTATTTTTTATTTTTTGGCCCTTGACACCAAAAAAGTTGCTGACC
>NW_021777638.1:0-728 GCF_005508785.2 Acyrthosiphon pisum | reverse complement strand
AATTTGAAAAAAACAATTAATAATTTTGATTAAGAGGGCCTTGACAGTTTTGCATTAAATTTAAAGAGCCTCATGTCAAAAAAAATTGAGAAGCTCTGTACTAGATTATACTGTAAAATATCTAAAAATATATTACTATCTGTTCCGGTAAAAGATCATGTTTGCAATGTTGCATTTCAATTTAAAAACTTCCTTCATATACATTTTTCTAACATAATATGTAGTTATTGAATAAATATATAAACAACATTTTTGACAAAGGTTGGTTGCTCACAGAAGTGAAGAAGGGATTTATCCCCGGGCGTATAATTGGGGGGGGGCGTATTTTTAAGGTTTTAAATTTGTAAATTGAAAATTGAAAATGGACTTAAAAACAAAAGTCAAAATTAGGTACAAAATAATATTTTACAGGAAATGTGTAATATTGAGAATGCAAATAAAATAAAATAATTTTATTTTTAATCGAGATAAGTAATAACTAATAAGTAAAAACATTGATTTAAAAATTAAAAAGGACAAAATATGAAATAGGTACGTAGTGCCGTGGAAATACCCGTCTGCAATATTGTCAGCGGAAGTGTACACGTCTTAGTTCATCATAGATTAATGTACTCTCCGATTAGTGACATAATAAAGTATGGTAAATGAAATCGTTTTCTTGCATATTATAATATATTATGTAGATAGTTATTTGAAACTTTATGTTAAAAATGGCACTATTAATTGTA
>NW_021777637.1:0-761 GCF_005508785.2 Acyrthosiphon pisum | reverse complement strand
AAGAAACGAAATGTGAACGGTCGCGTAAATATAATAAATATAATATATTCGTCGTAGATTAAAATTTTTTATTTGTCACCTCTAATAGTGAAGATTCTTTGTAAACTTATACCCACCCTGCCTCTATATTATATCTCTGCATCGATTCAGTTAAGAAAAATGTTGCAGGAAGACAATTTAACATTTAGAATGCAGTAGGTAGGTACTATATACACAAAACCGAGAAAAGTGGGAACTGAGAAGGTATTCTTGCTTTTTGTTATAACTTATTTCTATTGAATCCCACCGTCCTATAAAATTTATATAAAAAAAAAACAATTCTGCTTATTACCTGAACCTTATATAAGCACTGTACACGGGAGTCGTATGTACGGAGACAAGGGTTGACAAGATGTGTTACGGATATAAATTTAAAAAAATATTCACCCCTAAATTTTTTTAAATATCTGTGGAGCTCTTCATAATTAAAATATTTAAAAAATGTATCCAACAGTAATTCGAATAAAACAGGACTTGTGCAGTACACGGCTCAGTAACATTTAATAAGTGATATGGGGACGCTCATTTTTTTAAAGTAACAGAGTCCCCCTACTTTAATTTTGCCAAGTCGAGCACTGACTCTGTCCAACAAGATAACGCCGATTCTGCACATTGCACATATTAATATATTATGATAAAAAATAACGAAACCCTGACAAAGTGGAACCGGTGGTCGATGGCTGGGCAGTGGCGTATTTACGGGGAGGGGATATGGGGGATAG
>NW_021777636.1:0-959 GCF_005508785.2 Acyrthosiphon pisum | reverse complement strand
GAGCTGTTCAACACACATATACGTACGATTTACGCATAAATATATATATACGCACTCTTACATACACACTCGACACGTGCAACACATAAACAATATTCAACACCTCTCCGTTCAGATATTAAGAAAAACAACATAATCAATTATCAGCGGCGCCAGATGACACCGTATATTATAAAACCATAAATGCATTTTTACGTATATACTATATAATATACATATATATATATTATATTCTACGAGACCCCCTCGACAATTTTCCAATCAAGACGTTCGGTCAAAACAAAACAATAAATTACCAGTGACACCTTTGTCGCACCGCCTAAAATAAGAGAAAAAACATCACGTACACCGGAGCCACATTATATAAGGACCCTACAGAAGAGACTCGTCACCAGTACCTTTCAGAAGAAGACCCATGTACAAGATCCACGCCAGTCAACTTCACCACACTGTTCAAAGGAGTGCTTATAGTTGTGCGTATCTGCGTATACAGTATATGTATGTTGGATTGTCTCAGCATTCATTATGACTGTCTGAACTAGTTGTCTCTCTATCAGGCAAATTCACATTGTTTACTTTTTCCTATTCACCTACCTATTGATCTTTAAAATCATAAAGTTCTGTGACTATCATCATATCATAATCCCGTTAAACACATTATTATTACACAATTACACTTTGAACACGAACATAGCAATATTTTTAGAATATAAGTATAGTAGTAAGAGCTCATTTAACTTAAATTACATTCGGGTGGCGAATTGACTATATGTACTCTTGTCACGAATGTAGGGATTCTAAGAGCTGTTTTCAAGGTATAAATGTGTAATAATAAATGTTCATCACTGTAAATTACATTCGGTTGGCGAATTGACTATATGTACTCTTGCTACGAATGTAGGAATATTTAACACCCATTTTTGGTACACAAGTGTTCACCACAACAGAATGCTCATTAA
>NW_021777635.1:2804-4249 GCF_005508785.2 Acyrthosiphon pisum | reverse complement strand
TTATCTAGCGAAACCTCAGCCAAGCGCAAACGATCGAGACGACTCACATTATCTAGCGAAACCAATGCCAAGGACAAACGATCGATTCGACTGAAATTATCTAGCGAAACCAATGCCAAGGGCAAACGATCGAGACGACTGAAATTATCTAGCGAAACCTCAGCCAAGCGCAAACGATCGATACGACTGAAATTATCTAGCGAAACCAATGCCAAGGGCAAACGATCGAGACGACTCAAATTATCTAGCGAAACCTCAGCCAAGCGCAAACGATCGAGACGACTCAAATTATCTAGCGAAACCAATGCCAAGGACAAACGATCGATTCGACTGAAATTATCTAGCGAAACCAATGCCAAGGGCAAACGATCGAGACGACTCAAATTATCTAGCGAAACCAATGCCAAGGGTAGTTAGTGGCACGGTAGCCGAATTTTAAAAAAAAAATTACCATCACCGTGCGTAGTGGCACGGCATGAGGAGTTGAAAAAAATTAATATCACCGTGCGTAGTGGTACGGCATGTGAATATTACAATTAAGAACCTCGCCCGAGCGAAGGCCGTCGGTACGGCCCACTGGCCATATGCCTATCAATTATCTAGCGAAACCAAAGCCAAGCGCAAACGATCGATTCGACTGAAATTATCTAGCGAAACCTCAGCCAAGGACAAACGATCGATTCGACTGAAATTATCTAGCGAAACCTCAGCCAAGCGCAAACGATCGATACGACTGAAATTATCTAGCGAAACCAATGCCAAGGGCAAACGATCGAGACGACTGAAATTATCTAGCGAAACCTCAGCCAAGCGCAAACGATCGATACGACTGAAATTATCTAGCGAAACCAATGCCAAGGGCAAACGATCGAGACGACTCAAATTATCTAGCGAAACCTCAGCCAAGCGCAAACGATCGAGACGACTCAAATTATCTAGCGAAACCTCAGCCAAGGACAAACGATCGATTCGACTGAAATTATCTAGCGAAACCAATGCCAAGGGCAAACGATCGAGACGACTCAAATTATCTAGCGAAACCTCAGCCAAGCGCAAACGATCGAGACGACTCAAATTATCTAGCGAAACCTCAGCCAAGCGCAAACGATCGAGACGACTCAAATTATCTAGCGAAACCAATGCCAAGGACAAACGATCGATTCGACTGAAATTATCTAGCGAAACCAATGCCAAGGGCAAACGATCGAGACGACTGAAATTATCTAGCGAAACCTCAGCCAAGCGCAAACGATCGATACGACTGAAATTATCTAGCGAAACCAATGCCAAGGGCAAACGATCGAGACGACTCAAATTATCTAGCGAAACCTCAGCCAAGCGCAAACGATCGAGACGACTCACATTATCTAGCGAAACCAATGCCAAGGACAAACGATCGATTCGACTGAAATTATCTAGCGAAACCAATGCCCAAGGGCAAACGA
>NW_021777634.1:0-891 GCF_005508785.2 Acyrthosiphon pisum | reverse complement strand
TCTTTTCTGCCGTTTTACCTCGATTTTTTTGTGTGTTTTCGTTTTATTATATTTGTTTCGACTAAAAACGTAGGTAGCAACGCACAATATAATATAGGTAATAATAATAGACGGTATTATGTGCAACTATTGAGACGCGTATATTTTACGAAGTAGGTAATCCATCTGACCAGCCACAATAACTAAGACCGAAGTCAAGTCTCGTGATTTTGAGCAAATCTTTTAAACAATATTTTGAAATATGTGCGATATTAAACTTTTTCGTTTCTATCATACTGGTGAAAACCATTTAAAAAAAAAGGCGGGTAAGTCGTGGATGTCGCTCTGCTGTACAGTAGGTTACAAGTGGGTTACTGTAATGGATGGAATTAAATTTGAATCCAATGATATTATATCATTGTATACGAAAAACGATTCTGAACGGAGATGATTTGTCAGTCTAGGATATATTATTTTTAAAGAAAAACTTATGGAGAACCTTGTACCAAATTTTAAAAACTTAGTTATAAAAGAAAAAATTTTTACGATTTTTCAACCACTAAATTACTTGCAAATTTTCGCAATTTTGACATATTTCGTATAAATTTGAACTTTAAATGCTTATAAATAAAAATTGTGACAATGTATTCCTTTTATTTTGCAACTGCTATTGTAAAAATATGTTAGGAGCCTTGTATTAAATTTCCAAATCTTAGAATTAAAAAGAAAAACTTTTATGAATTTCTGTTTAAGATTATTTGAACATTGCCGTAATTTTTACGTATTTAGTCAAAATTTGAACTTTAAATGCTTATAAAAAAAAATTGTGCCTATGTATTTTTATAATTTTTGAATGGGAGTTAGAACAACGTATGTGGACCCTTCTATTAAATTTTCAAGTATTTTGTCCCA
>NW_021777633.1:0-788 GCF_005508785.2 Acyrthosiphon pisum | reverse complement strand
TCACAACAGTCGTCTTTAGCACCTGTGCAACGTCGACGCGCACAACATCGCGCACTAGCCGTTCGCCGTCAATCGTCGTCCAATGTCGCTCCCGCGGCCGTCGCGGTCGGGTCCAGCCCGCCGTCACGATGGTCGTCACCCGCGAGCAAACGCGCCAGCGATCACACTCGTCCGCCTTAGGGACCGGCCGCGAGAACATACGGAGGTGACCAGTGGCCTTTGCATCTGCACACACCTCGCCATCACGTATCAATCCCCCTGCTTTTGTGTCTTGTCTGGTGTTTTTTTTTTTTTTTATATAATATCATTAATTATTTTTCATGTTCGAAATTATTAAATTTTCAGACCATTTTGCGTCAAACCTCTTATCTTTCGGCTCATCAAATATAAATTTTTTTGCTTATATAATATCAGTAATTCTGAATTCAGACCACTTTGTGTCAAAACACATATTATATTTTGGCTTCACCAAACATAATTTTTTTTATATACTATTATCAAATTCAGACCATTTTGTGTCAAATCTCTTTCGGCTCAATAAAAATAAAAATTATGTTGTTAAAATATTGTTTCTTTTTTTATATTAATAGTGTATTTTTATTTTTACTTATTTCATCAGAATAATGGGCCCGACTGAGGGCCCATGAGAAGTTAAAAAAAAATGTTTTTATTACGTATCAAATTTCAATGAAATAATGTACCTATTGAGATATTTGATCTTATGAGTATATTAATAGTTAACCAATGTACCCTTATGAGATGTGAATAGAGGTATATAATAATATATA
>NW_021777632.1:0-778 GCF_005508785.2 Acyrthosiphon pisum | reverse complement strand
TCCTCTCAGTGCGTAGCGAACTTTAAATCATATGGAAGCCAACATATTATTATGACCTTCCCCACCCTACTCCAATTGATGTGTACGATACTCATATGCTCAAATAGGGAGGTGGGATATCACCCAAAATTAAGTTCAAAGACTGATCGTGCATGTTGGCTTTATGAGGTTATAGCCCACCACCACCCCCCAGAAACCAGAAGCAATTGCTTCTGAAAAACATGATTCGCTACGCCACTGAATCCTCTAACCATATAAAGTCACTTATGTTGTGAAATCACAACATTTTCAAACTTTAAATTGGTTCAGACCTTTTTTATTTCGGTCTTAAAATAATTAATGTTAATTTATTTGTATATATTTTAAAGAAAACATCAAATAAAATAATTTTTCAACCAGTATATCGAGCCCTATTAGGTAAAAGAGCGTAAGCGACATTTTCATTTTTTTACAGTAACTAAAAAAACACTTTTAAAATCAAATATCTGATGGATTTTCATGAAAATTAGATGTGTAGTTATAAAAAATGTATTTTGAAAGTACAATTACAGAATAAAAATAATATTCTTAATATTGTGTAACTTATGTCGCTTACAATAAAATAAATGTTCGAATATAGCTCAATGGTTCTTACACTTTTCACTTTCGGCGCTTACAAATAACATTTTGTTGTGTTGATTAGTGCATGGCGCTTACACTAGTCTTACACTACTCCATGCAACAAAGTCGCTTACGTATTTTTTTCAAAATTAATGTGGCTTACGATCAATTTGAAGTT
>NW_021777631.1:0-1787 GCF_005508785.2 Acyrthosiphon pisum | reverse complement strand
CGTTAATTTTTTGGTCGGGAATAGGTTTTGGTTAAAACCCGGGATTTAAAATATGAGATAACCGCTTTGATGTTAATATTTAGATATTTACCTTGATTACCGAAACCCAATAACCGCTTCCAGCATTCCAAAACTAAAAGTGGTTATCGGTTTTTGGTTCTCAAATTTACGGTTTTTAACGGTTTTCGTTACAAACCAGTTACCAGTTTTAAGCCCTGATTACAAATTATAAATAAAGAAATAATATAAATATTCACCGCATATAAACGATTATTGAGTACACCAACACCCAAATCCAATCTTTTAGTAGACATACTAGCTACCAATCTCCATTTTTGAATACTGACATCAAAAACCTCATCACTATTTAATGGATTTTTGATATCTCCTCCACCAACCTAGAATTACAAAACAATATAAATGTATAATATAAAATAAGTAAAATACTGACTTAACTTACTGTATATATACAATCATCCAATACACCAATTCCTAATCGTCCTCGTTTTACTACCATGTCAGCCATTGGAACCCAAGAGGGCGATTGTGAAGATACATCAAGCATAGTAACAGATTGTGAACATAAACTATTCACACCTCCCACAGCAAACACAAATTGATCTCTAACAACACAAAGACCAGCATCCCAACGACAATCATTTATCCCTGGTGCTTTCTCACGTAGTTTGGTTACTGGGTCATACCATTCTGTATAACACTTTGGTGATGTATCAGACCGGTTGAACATTAAAATAACCTGATATAATAAAAGGACGAAATTATTGTGAAGATAAATTTAACAAAACGGAATCATACTTTATGTGAGTCACCAAACTGCCTGGGCTTACAACGAATTGTTTGTGGAATGGTGAAATATTGTACTGCTTTTTGTAGATTGAAATGGTATGCTTCAATTACATATCTGTTACCTAAAAACATAATAATTAATGAAATAAATAAATTCATAATGAATGCATATTTATGAAAATAACAAACATTTAAGATTATCTTTTAGAAGAGGTTCGTTTGCTATATTTAATAATATATCTGGCCTAGATGCTATTATGGGCAAACGCACGTGTTCCATTAATTCTGTCAAAAAGTCTTTTCTCTGATCCAAATCCTTTTTTACCCATTTAATAACACTTTCAAATACCTACAAAAACGAATACAAATAATGAAATTTAAATTAAAATATATCAAAAAGATAATATTTAAGATCATTGGCGTTGCTATCTATATATTCCCAAATTAACATATTTAATTGGTAAACCACCAATTACTGTATTACTGTGTCCTAAATATTTAATAGATCTTAATTACATTCTTTTTTTAACAAGCGAAGGAATATTCATCAGATTTTTATGGTATTAAATCTATTTTTATTAATGTCAATTAATTAATTTATTATTATTATTAAAATATTCGTAATAATTTTAGATTCTGAGTGGAACGATGAATGTATTGATTTTACAATGATAATATGTGTTTTTTTTTTATTTTACTTTTTTTTTTTTGTATCTGTCATCAGTGATGATGATGACTCATCACCTTTTAGGACAGTAAAAGTGCTTGGATTTTCTTCAACAGTATCTGTTTTGATAGGAAAGTGAATCTAGTTGGTACTTGGTGGAGGGTCAAAAGTAAACATTTCCCCGTGATTTCAAAAGCGCTGTGAAAAACAAAAGATTAAGGAAAAACGGGAATTTTTATGCAAAATCTGTTTTCGAAAATATCGATTTTGGTTTTTGGTGCAACTCTTAAACAAACGACCGTAGGTACATGAA
>NW_021777630.1:0-779 GCF_005508785.2 Acyrthosiphon pisum | reverse complement strand
CACGATAAGAAGTCGAAATAATGCTACGATTTTCAACTTCAGTATCTTGTTCGATCAGAAAGTGAATATCGTTGGTGCATTGGGGAGGTCAAAATTTAAATTTCCCAGTGGTTTTCAAAAGCGCCGGGAAAAACAAAAGAAAAATTAAGGAAAAACGGGAATTTTTACGCAAAATCGATTTTTCACAAAATTGAATTTGGTTTTTGGTGTAACTTTAAAAAAAATTACCGTAGATACATGAAATTTTGACTGAATGTTTATATTTCCATTTTCTATACACGATAAAATTTTCAAAATATTTTGATGTATTTTGAGCTCTTTACGGACATTTTTATTTTCCATTTTTTTTTAGTTTTTTTTCTAAAAATATCAATAAAATTTTATTTGTTTATCAAAAAAGCTTGAAAATTTAATAGAAGGCTCCTAGTATATTGTTTCAAAGGCAGATGAAAAATATTAAAAATCGTTAGTCACAGTTTTTTTTTTTAAGCATTTAAAGTTCAAAAAATGACAAAATATGGAAAAATCACGAAAATTTGCAAATTATTTCGAGTTATAAATTCATAAAAATTTTTCTTTTTAAATCTAAGATTTTAAAATGTAATACAAGATTCCTTATAGGATATTCTACCTTTACCAAAAAAAAAATGTCTATAAGAATCTCAAATTAAATTTTTATGGGCGTTTGAAATTCATATTTTTACAACATTTGATATTCACTCGATTTCTTACGTAACAGATTTTCTTATTTTGTTGTAATTAAAAAACGAGTGACTGTA
>NW_021777629.1:0-801 GCF_005508785.2 Acyrthosiphon pisum | reverse complement strand
TACTGTATATTTAAACAATGCTAATAGTTAATGGAACTTACAAAATGCCAAAATATACGAAACGACTTATGAGAATTAAAGAATAATATTTTATATTATTCTTATTCACAGTATATGAATATACTATATAGTATATTATAGTATGTCTAGAATCTAGATATTAAAGATTAGTGCCATGCGGGTAATTATTATTTAGAAAAGGAAAACATATATTATCCAAACCCAATATCCCATATTATTATACGTTTGTAAGCTGTCATTTAATTAAAATTTGTTGCTTGTATATTTTATGTTCATTCATGGAAATGATAAGAATAATTTTGCTTGGAGTGAGAGAAGAGAGTATATCATTCTTACTAATAACTAATAAGTAATAATAATTAAAATTAATTTTATAAATGATTGTATTTAGACAAGTAGTTGTTTTATTAACTGTTAATTTAATAATATTTAATACTATACAATATACATTTATAATTAATTTGATTATTATTTATTAATACTTAGTTGGTAATAACAAAGTAAAATTTAAACGTTTTACCATCACTTTGGAAAACTTTTAGGTAAAAAATAAAATAGGTATATACAAATAATTTGTTGGATTTCATAATTTATAAGTACCTACAGCAAAATACATTTTTTTAAGATATAAAGACCTATGAGTTTTATAAGAAAAAAAAAAGTAACTTATTTTTAACTAAGTTAAGTTACTTTTTTTTTCCAACTAACTTGTAACTTTAACGAGTTAAATAAAAAAGGAAAGTAACTTTTAACTTTAAACTTAACTTACATTTTCCAAAT
>NW_021777628.1:0-987 GCF_005508785.2 Acyrthosiphon pisum | reverse complement strand
TAAATTATTAATTATTATTATCTTTTTTTCTAGCATGTTTCATGATAACAATGATAACAATGTTATCAGACAATGACATGTTTATTTATACCATAGATTTATATTATTAATAATATAAATCTATGATTTATACATAGAAATTGTCTGCGATAGTGTGATTATTTTTCTCACTTTTATGATTATAATATTTGTAATTAGTAATTACTGTTTGGTGATTTTTATGAATATTGAATATTTCGGTTTTGTTTTAATTTGTTAAATTCATCGATCAGTATGAAACGAATAAGTGATTATTTTCGTAGTGACAAGGATTTACACAGTTCCCAAAAAAAAACAAAAATTGAAAATACCGATACTGGTAAGCACACAGTAAATGTTTTTGATACTTTGGATGCATGTTGTGGGATAATCTTCCCAACAATTAAATCCTTAATTTCTATACTTGCTAGTTTGCCAATTAGTACTGCTTCCGCTGAACGCAGCTTTTCCACTTTGCGCAGGTTAGATAACTAATGATAAAAATAAAATTTTGCTTTTTAATTTAAGATGACAATATCTGCATCTAAATTCCAAAATGCTTTGCATGTTTGCTTATTTCTTTTTAATTTGTAGATTAAAAACATGGTTGAGATCGCGAATGGGCGAACATAGGCTGACTGGCTTGGCTTTATTGCACACGCATAAAGATATTATTGTAAACATAGAAGAAGTAATTAATAGATTTGCAAATGAAAAAAAAAGAAACGTACAATTATTATTATAATTATACCTATTTTTTAATAATACATTGTCATAGCTATTTAAAAGAAATAAAGGTACCTACAATTAATTTTAAGTGTTGTACTTCTTTTTCCATAAATTACTTACGGTCAAGTCTTCATTGCCGGGGCAACAGCAGGAAATGCTTTTTTTTTGGGGGGGGGGGGGTTGAAAAAATGTATACTGATAATTTTATAGTATAAGGATTATAAAATTTGATCCGGATTG
>NW_021777627.1:0-7965 GCF_005508785.2 Acyrthosiphon pisum | reverse complement strand
TCTTACGAGTTACGACCGCGACGTGCTTTATCGCCGATAATATACATGGCCGCGGGCCTGCAGATGATAATAATAGTATAATATTATATTGTTGCGTGTATGATGATAATATGTTATATTGTAAAATATCGTTTTTACTTTTGTTTTTTCACAATGTTTACCATAATCATTGCGTTTGTGCACCGTCGGAGATTTTTGCGTTCTGAAAACAGTAGCGTTGAAAATTACGATTGTTTAGCAATAATATCAAAACATCGTGTGAATAATCGGTATAAACTAGGAAAAAACTCGATGGTTTAGTTCATAAATCGGATTAATCGTATCGTAATCGATTAGCGGTAAGGGCCAATGACTGTAATATTATTATAGCTCAAATAGGTACCTACACAATATTATTTTAATGTTTATAGAACATACTACATAGAAACAACGATTTTCCTTAACATTTCAAATTATCAAATTACGCATAAATGAACAAACCGCAAGGTCGTATTGACGGTTTGGAAAGCGAAAATCCTGTTAAATCATAACTGGAAAAGAAAATGTAGATCACTATGGTAAAGTGGCAACCGACAAATTACGAAACAATAATGTATAATATTATTATGTTATTGATTAACGAATTCGATCGGAGTGTTTAAATTTGTTGCACATATTGCATAATATTAAACATATGTCATGGTGATTGGCCATCTAGTCCTAGTTTTGAATCAATGTGTCTACAATGTTATTGACGAGGTTATTGATAATGACATAATTGAATAAATATTATAAAACCAAAATAATAAAACGAATGTATTCAAATGCATATTGATATTATACCCAACAATGTAAAATGTTTAACACAAATTGT
Source organism: Acyrthosiphon pisum (assembly GCF_005508785.2). NCBI lineage: Eukaryota > Metazoa > Arthropoda > Insecta > Hemiptera > Aphididae > Acyrthosiphon > Acyrthosiphon pisum. The sequence goes on along the minus strand of NW_021777627.1, from coordinate 7,112 downwards.
ATTAATACATATTGTGGTACAATATTTATTATATAATATAGGTTTATGTATAATATTATTTAATTTTTACTATATTAAATATATGTAGGTACTCAATTGGTTAAACGTGTCTTAGTTACAGGTTATGCAAGTAAATTTTTATAAAAGCAACAAGTATTGCCTCAAAAATAATATTAAGAAACATATACTTGGGGGGTAGTATTCGCTATACTTTTGAAAAGTACTAATTATTCCATTGAAAAATACTATTTGACATTTGTCAACACTGGCCAAAAAATTATAATGATAATAGAGTTAAGACGTAAAGTTCTATGATATTATTATATATTGATATTTATGATTTTGTGTTTAGTGTTATATTAGAGATATTTATTTTTTAAATATTGAATTCATTTATTGTAGTATAACATAAGTGTTTGGTAAGGTTGTGACTTGTGGTTGGCCACAAAAAAAGCGAAATTAATATTAACGATTTTCAATGTGTACAGTGTACACTGTACCTATTTATGTTATAATGTAATAAGAATCTTTTTTATATTATATACTTAATGTTAAACAATCCTTTAATTATTGTAATTTCATTTTATAGTTACATAACATTCATATTTAAGATTTTGTGATATTATATGCAGTAAATTTGTAATTATATTTAAAACATAAAGAATTTTTAATTAAATTGCATATAGTTATATTAATATATATTAATTATTAATGAAGAATTATTTTTTTAGATTTCAATTCAACCATATGAAACTTATGAACAATCCATCTTAGATAGTTATAATGTCTGTATTGATTACCCACGTCTCTTATCGATTCAATTATGTATAGCTTATAAATGCATTAAACTAAATTAAAAACCTATCTTATATGATTACACTAATAATGTACTATCAAAAAACGTATGAAGTATATAGTAAAAGTATATTGTATAAAGTAAATACAGTTAAAATATTTTGTACTACTATAATAAAGCCGTTAGTTAATAATTATACCTATATAGTGTAGTTGTACACCCTGTTTGTTTTAAAAAAGTGTTACATCAGTGTACACTTTCTTCACACTGACCCAAGAGCTGGTGTAGGTGATTGTTATCATTTCTTATCAGCGAATATAGTTGATTCTGTATTGCAGCTGATTGATCTACACCAAAAACGATTGTTTTAAAAACAGATTTCTGATCACACCCCTTACACTTTCCCCTGATACTACACTAATTAGTGTACACTTTTTTTTCAAAGCGAACAAACCTATTAAGACGTAACGATAAGGACAATTTCCAATATCATTCAAGATATAAAAGGAGTATAGATAATTTTAAAATATATGTCAACCACGGACTAAGATATAATATATATATCTCAGGCCGTGAGTCAACATAAATAATATAACCATTTTATTTCGCCATGGAAAAGCCATAGATAATAGATAGGTACTCTATTTATTATCTATGGGTAGAGCGCATGCTACCTGCTGACGCTGGTAGATGGTAATCTGTGATACGAGAAGATAATAATAATATAGTCATTCATTCTAAATACTCTTTATAAAGCCGGTTAGAATCTTACTCAAGTATAAGATGGCTCAATAACCCTGATTGCTAATTTAAAACATTAATGGTCCATATAAAACGTAACCTAGTTAAAGTGCTCATTAGTTGTACACATGAACACAATATGATGGCCACATGACTGCATGCATAGGTATCGTGCCGCAATAAAATGACACAGACAAAACACACTAATATTTCATAGATTTGATTGGTGTTGTTAGTTTGACAAAGACATAGAACAATAATAATTCAACAGATTTGTGAAAAACGTATACGAATATTATAGCAGGTAGGTAGGTACTTACCTATAATTTAGAAACACGACGACTGCACACGTACACACGTATTTAAGTACACTGCATAATGCACGTACATTGTACATATTATATATATATATAGATGGTATACCAACGTACCATTATAATGGTATAATATATTATTATTATGTATGTCCCATGTATATTTAGACGCAATTGACGCGTCACGAAAAATGTCAATAATTCTAAATGTGTAATCACAGGAAAATGTTTGGTTATCTATTTCGATTAAAAACTAGGTGCATGCGAGGTATTTTTTTTTTACTTAATTTGTTTATACAAAACCTTATTACTCATGCGGCCGATGAGTAATATATCGCTCGTCACAAAAGTATAGGACGAAGACCACTCCACCCTAATGTTCTTCGTATTCACGAGGGTCATCACACACTTGTAATGATATACCGTATGAGAAAAAAACAAGATAGACGACGACGTCGGAATGTAAAAAACCGGCCTAGACGTTTGATTCCTGTTAAAAAAAACCCTTTCCGTGTAATATATCCACTCGAAAAATGAGAGGTCGGGCAATGCTCATTGGTGTGTTATAACACCGAAAACGAGTAGGTATATGCCTACATAAAATATACAGATGATGGTCATTTGAACTGAGATCCAGGCGATATAATATCTTTACACGTTCAGACGACTTTAGATTCTCGTTTACGCCATAAACAACGCAACCTTACGTTGGTCTCGCTTGGTCATCGTTTCTGAATTATATTTTACTATAGGTAGGTACTAGGTACCCGAACGACGTACGCAGCTCGCTTTAAATCTATATACAAATATAATATAATATTATATTGTTATAATGTTATATATATTATATTATTACGTATATTATATACTATAATAACTAAGTGTAATATTTTTTTTGTCAGAATGGTTTTTTTTTATGCTTAAAAATAAAATAACAAAAAAATTGTATTACGATGGTTTGAAAAAAAAAAAACAAAAATCGCCTTAAAATTTGTAGGCGTTATGACGATGAATAGCGATCTATGTTGAATTAATTATCACACGTACATACATAACTGATCGAGTTCTTGCAGGTTATATGATGTGTGACAACCGAAATTCGGCCACGGCGGTGAACAAAACCATTGTCCACCGTCGTGGTACTCTCATCGGATACGGTCACGTACCTATATGTACCTACAACGCTGTCTGCCCGTCATCCCCGACAACTCCTATAGGTAAAACCAGTAAAACATTAGGCGGGAAGTGCAGTGTCCTACAGACCTAGACAACAGCTAGACGATTATTATTTTTAAGCGTTAAGTAATTTTCCGGATGATGGGTAAAATTGTATGTGAGTTGACTGTTGAGTGACTATCAAAATCAAAAGAGAATATGGTAAATCAATAACAATATCCGTTTTCAATTTATTTCCTATGCCAAATTATTATACGCGTGACAAGGAAAATATAGGAAAATTACGCTATTATAATGTACCTACTTAAAAACTAGAAGTCAACCAGATTTTCAGCAACTAAATAACAATCAACATTACCTATATAAAGGCCTGTGCAAACGATTAAAATAATATCTAATATCTAACAAATATTTCATATTTTCTTACATAAGTTACACATTCATGTAAATAAACGATTTAAAAAAAAAAAGTTACACATTATAAGTACATAAGTACATACGTGATACTGCAATTTGAATAACTATAATATGAGCCGTTTTAAAAATTACACAGGACACGATATAATAATATTAGTTTTGTCCTTAAATTTGTTTATCACGTCAAGTAATATTTTAGTCGAACCAAAAATGTATATTATAATTTACAGTTATGATTATTTCTTAAATACAAAATTGCTCAAGTCCTAGATGTGATAACGCAACAACCACATAAAGCGTACCTATGTCGTACATTCATAATTTCAGAATGACTTACACGTTTGAATAATGAAAAAATTAAAATTGTATTATAATTTATAACCGATTGAAAAATAAAATGTAAACGTTGATATAAGTACATAGAGTTGATAGGTATATTTTATTACGAGAAATTAAAAAATTATATTGTAAATCTGTTACAAACATTAACAATTCTGGAAACATACCAATATTTTAAATAATAAATACCAGCGGGTTAGGGTCAAGACCACATCCAAACAGTCGTCAAACATGTTCATGAAAACGATGGTTTTTTTTATATGTAAAATAGACCGATGAAGTATAGTTCGACCTCTGGAATTTCGAATACGTTTCTGAACAAATTAAACAGATTTATTTTTGAATAAAACATCTGAATAGCATCTACCTATACCATAAAGAATAATTCTCTAATTTTTAATGTGAAAGTAATAATAATATAATCAATATCTTTTTGAGTGTTATAATATCGCAACGATAATAATGACCTCATGAACAATATTATTTCTTACTTACATTATGTAATTAAACTTACATCGAATAATAACAATTAATGTCATTATACAAATATGCATAAAAGTCGTGAAATATTATATAGGTAGGTAGTTAACATACAATACTAACAATGCCACTACATGAAACAGTATACCTAGAATACCTATATTCTGAAGTTGTAGTTATAAATATTAATATACCTATATAATCTATGAGTACTAATACTCAAATTCTTTTCAAAGTAGGTTCATTAAAAAAATTATGTTTCAATGTAGATATAGGTAATATAAATTATATGAATAGGTATATAATATAATAGTATAATACAAGTTTACAACTGCATATTATGTTGTTATTTTTCTTCAAAAAGGCACATTTAATGCATTTAAGTAATCGAACTTTGAATACTTGTTTTAAATATTTATCCATCATCTACCTACAATACAACTATTATATAATAATTGTATGCAATTAAATATTTTGTCATTTCTAGATTATAAATAACATATTAACACGATCATTGTATGTTCAGTTTTAATTTAAAATTACGATCCACGAAATTAGTAACAAAATAAATAATAGAAAAATAAGCAAATAAAAACAAAATAAAATTATTCAACACAAATCAATATAATCAATAACAATGATAAATATTTAAAACACAATTTAAATACTTTACATCATTGTGCCATACTTATATATCACATACAGCATAAAAAAAATGCTTGTACATTAAAATAGTGTTTAAACTTTAAAGTTTTAAACTGATTAATTAATTTATAAACATAGGTACAATACTACAGTTCTACTTAATGAAATTTAACCCACACCATATATTAGTTCACTTTTATGTTGTCAAAATATGATGGAAAATGGACAACCATGAATTCGTGATTTAATTGTTAAATAGATTGGCAATATGTGCGATCTGATGGTCTTTGTGTTCCTGTCATCGCACTTAGTATACGGTTTCCCTAGTACTTATTTTGAAAGGTGACGTGATACTTTGAATTCATACTGGTTTGTATGTATCAATGTTTAAATAAATTCTATTTTATGATTAAAATAATATTTAAAGACTTAATGAATATCCATAGAGTATTTGGGCTAATGCTCAATCCAATTTGCAAGACAAAGCGAAACTCAATAGTGAATAATCGATTTAGAAAATAAAATATCTCCTGCTGAACCACACATAGACAAGACAAGCACCTAAATTGCGGTTAAATCGTTCGTTACCACTGTGACCACAACAATTTTGTTTCATTTTTCATGCTGCTCCCCAATCCTACTGTGGGTCGGATTTAACCAGTTAGTGTCATCAATCACAATTTAAGAAATCAGATCACTGGATCAACCAATTTTTTCATTATAATGATTACTAGTGAATATAGAATAATCCGAAATATGTCGTGTTATTGCAGAAAAAATATTATTCTTTAGATGCATTTACCAAAAAAAAAAATGAAAATGATGGATCATTTTTCGCACTATATATTGCTATATCTTATTATAACGTTTAAGTCAAAATACGCTTGTTGCGTGATACCTACTTAAATCGGTATACCGTAACACGTCAAGTATCATGCGTTATCTTTATTGGGAGTTTAAATATTTGCTAACGATTATATAAAGTTTTATGGTTAGTCATTGGCGGCTACTGTGACTGAATTAGACATGCGTTTTAATAGTTTACCTGCAAAGTGCCCTTATTCGAAGTTTGAAATTCGATGAAGAACGTGAGAAAAATGTTGTTGATCATCTGTCAACAATAATTGTATTATATGTAGACTATATATTATAGTATGATGGCGGATGATAACTGAATACTGTGATAAAATAAAAAATTACGCAGAGAAACATTATAACATATTTTATATTCAAATGACTTTTTAAACTGTAATGGAATATATTAAATAGGTATTTTATTTATTATTTAGAGAAATCACAATTAAAATTAATTACGAATAAAAACACACGATTTATTGTTGTTATAAATACTATTAACATATTTTCCCTATTGTATGTATATATTTCAAATTGAAGAAAAATTATAATCAATTTGTATCTTAGTATAAACACTTTTAATTTGTCGTATATACATAATAATATTATATTATTCATATCTGAATTTGGCTTGTAGCATTCAAAATTATAATCACGTCCAAAGGGAATGCCTAAAGAACAATAACTGTACCCTTCACTCACATGCTTGCTATTATAATAATAAAAGATTGATCATCCAGCTAAAAATGTGCGTGTGACACAATTTTATGGTTAGAAGCTAAAGAACGCGGTGTGTATTGTCTTCAAGTTCGTGCCTAGTATTGCAAATGCATTTATGGTCTCCCATATTATACACAGAAACACAGAGAAAATACTAATTCAAATATAGTTGATAATATCAAATACAAGCAATAGTTATTTTGTAATACTAAGTTTTAATTAACGTGTTATACAATAAATATAAACAATTTTTGTGGTTTGATTCAGCTTTTTTAGTATATGCAAGCATGGATAATGGACATTTAAACAAACTTAAGATAAACAATTAAAAATTCACAACAAATTAAAATTATTAATAATTTCAAAGCGGGGTACATATTGCAGAGAAGGGTAAATACAGACAAAACAACACAAATGAGTTGTTAACACTGAGACAATAAATAATTTATTTAATAAAAAAGAAAGTTAAATCAAAATGTGGTAAATCGTATAATAGCGTATGAGTAAAAATGTCGGTATCAAAAATAAAAATAACTAGAAAAATATAACTTCCTTTGTTCTATAAGTAATGATTTATTTGACCTTGAAATCATCTATTACTTCAATTTGTGATCTATAATAATCACTTC
>NW_021777626.1:0-1389 GCF_005508785.2 Acyrthosiphon pisum | reverse complement strand
AAAATCATATCGGACAATGTTTTAAAATGGAATTGTAATATTTCATATAAAAATGATGTGTCATCGTTCTGTAGATGATTATAATATTTGAAATCATAGTTTTGAATATATTGGTTGGTAAATTCATTCCTTTGACAGGTGGACGGCAGACCACGGACATCATTTTTAATTAGGTCATATGCAGTGTTGAAAGTAATTTGATAATTTGCTAAACATTTTTGCTTGTCTGCTACATACAAATCTATCAAATTCTGTAATTGACGAAGCCGGTACAAATCTACATGTGTCAAGGTAATGTATTCCTCGTTAAGGTGTAGGGTAATTGAACTCTGTTTAACATTGATTGAATATGAAAAGGAATCGGTGATCTTTACACGCCTCACTCTAGTATTTAGATTATTAATAATTGAATTGTAATTAGATTCAGACATCAGTGTAAACCATTCTTCTAAACTTAATGTAATAATTTTCTTTGAAAGTTTACATTCCAATAATAAAATAATTGAAATTTGCTTGTTAATTAGTAATCCAACTGTAATACTTTTCTTGTTAAAAGCTCGGATGTCAAATGTGGACTTACTGACAATTATTGGTGGACTCATAGTGAAGTTATTATTTTTTTTTTTTGTTAAATTTATTTTTAAAAATCTTGTATAAATAAAAAAATTGGATATAACTGTTAGTTTTTCTCTTTGCACCCATATTATATACTAAAAAAAAAATGCAAAAAAAAATATGGGCGTACAGATAGCCAATTAGTGCATACTAGAGGGGAATTTACATATACTTACTAACCTGTTACCTGAAAAACATTTTTAAATTATTATATACGCACTAACCCGCTAGACCATACGTCCACAAGATATTAAATCAAATATTAACACATTTAAGATAAAACATTCAATTTTTTTTTATTTTTTTTTTTTAACCAATACAGCAAATATTATAAACAGTATAATATATATATATATATATATATATAAAACATGATTTAACAAATGGTGTCGTACGAACCAGTTTCACAATTACAAATAACTTCGGTTTTACAATATTTACTTAATACTTTTTGTACAAATTGATTTCCTTTCATTAATAATACATATAAACATTTTGGTGAGAAGTGAGTATGCTCTATGAAGCAATTATCATCGATTTCAAAACTATGCAGAATTATTCCACACCAATGACATTGAACTGCATCGTCGAGATTGATATAGTAAAATCCGCATTCGGCTAATTTGTACTTATTTGACCGGTGTTCGATGGAAACGACTTAAAAGTTCGTAACCTAGATACAAATGTAGAGAATTCTGGATGGGCTGGCGTTGAATTTGAATCGTATTTGGTCGACCAATGACTGGATATCGTTTGAACATCTTTGGGAAATTC
>NW_021777625.1:0-969 GCF_005508785.2 Acyrthosiphon pisum | reverse complement strand
CCATGGTTTGCTATTAACTTTGCACACTTTAAAATACACAAAATGCAAATTATTCACCGCAAAACGCCCTTGTTACAATAATTTCAACGAACGCCGTAATAATAGTAAAGGTTAGGTTAGTAATGCACACAACACGCGGTAGATAGACGTAGACGTTCTATAAAGCAAACGAAACTATGCAGGACGGATGTAAGACATTAATGTACAACGGGCACCACTACTGTACAGTTCCATGATATAAAAACAATAGGTATGATCGTAACTTTTTGACGGTCAGATCCTTCGGTAAGCACGTGACGTAGCCGGGTGGATAGGCCTATAGGGAAAAAGGGTTTTTCCCTGTAGGCCCCCATTTGTTTATGTTGAGGGGCCCACTCTGGTCTACATATTGTTTTTTTGCAAAATAAAATATTCACCAAATAGGAATAGTTTAAATTTAAAACTATTCATTTTTTTTATACAAATTATTATTACTTACTGTTATTTTTAACAGTATAATAATAAAACGATAAGTCAAGAATTTGCTTATGGATCTTTAACATAGTATTTTACATTTTTATCTTTAATCGAAGACCGAAATATCCTCGTATGTTTCCCTAATCCCCCCCCCCCCAATATTGTGTTTTTGTAAATTTTTTTGGCCGATATTTAGTACGGAATTTATACGAATTTATACGACCTTAACACGAATTTTTTCAAAAATCCCTCACAACCGAAAAAAAGCATTTTCCTCATATGCCGTTTCCCCAACTCCCCACCAAACTAAAAATACGTTTTCGCACTAAAAATTGTATTTATAAATAAATATGTTAGATTGAATGTCTAATGCGAGCGAAGCGACCAAATTTTTTTTCAGTTGGGGGGCCCTTTAAATATTTCCCTATAACATAAATATTACCTATCCACCCTTGCGTAGCATAGTGTATAGTTATAATAATTTAATGACAATATGATAATACGGGTAAGCAA
>NW_021777623.1:0-783 GCF_005508785.2 Acyrthosiphon pisum | reverse complement strand
CCATCGCGCGCGCCGAGCCGCCGGATCCCATCCGCGACGTCGTTTTACATTATTCTCGTCGTACAATGTTTATCGTAAATCTTGTTGAACTGGAAAAATAGGTCACGGGAATATTACAAACCTTTTATGACACACGCGCATTGTACCTACACAATATAATATACCTAACCTACTGCTATTATTATCATATACGTACAAGCGCGGCGTCATAGAGCTTATAGTACCGTACCGCACAGGTACGTGAACGTCACGGATTTTAAGACACATTTTCAAAAAAATTTATTGTACCTCCATATTCCGCACTCGCGACGCCGACGCGAACCAGAGACCCGAAGTCGGATTTAAAAAATAATGCGGCGCCATACGGGGGGGTCGTAAATAATACGTCCCCCCGGCTGTCGACCAAGCGATATTCGGACACGTTTGTGTTCCGCCGACTCGCGTTTATATGGGTACCTAGGTTAGGTTAGGTTCGACAGACGATACGAGGTCAACTGCACGAACCGTCATAATCCGGTATATACTGGCGCCTATATCTGTGTTTGACGTTTATAATATTATATGCGCACGAGGCATCAACGATGAATATTGACGATGATGTCTATTTACGAATTTCAAAAAAATAATTATGACACTCACTGATATTAGTGGACTTCAGGTTAAACTTTTTCCAAGGCTATATTTAATCTTATTTTAAGCACTGCGTGGAGACTTATTACTTACTATGCAGCGTATTGTATATATATTCAACCAGTCTTAACTTTCACATTAGTTTTTGATCTT
>NW_021777622.1:0-1332 GCF_005508785.2 Acyrthosiphon pisum | reverse complement strand
TCTCTTAAAAATCTTCTACATCTCTCTGTCCGTTCTAATCTAAAGTATTGTCCATCATCTGGATAAACAGTACGTCGAAACAAGCTCTTACGCTGGAATCTATGCAAAATAATTTTTTAAGTTTTATCTCATTTAAATTTAACATAAACAGACCTATCCACGGCACATATAATAATGTTTTAAATTTTCTTAATATTTCTCTACTCTCTGACCTTCGTACACTTTTACTCTCTACATTTTTACAAAAACTAATATTAGGTTCAATAGATTGTCCTGAAATTCTCTCTTTAATCCGTTTTAAAATTAATTATCTTATAATACTAGAGATCCAAAACCCTTTTATCCACTTCTTTCAACAAAAAATTATATCTTGAACTCTTCTGCTAACCTTTTTATGACTGCAGGTAATACTTTTGTCTTTGATTATATTTGAATAATAATTTGTATATTTGATTTGTATTCCATATCTACTTTAGCTTTATTATTTTACTCATTCTCTAATTTTAAGTATATATTTAATTATAAATTATTGTTTTACGTATCAATGTGTAACACAATGTTAATATTATTATGTTTTAGGACTGACGTCCGTTTATATTAAACAAATAAATAAATAATATCTCAATATGTAAATTATATATATATAATATATATAATTATTAAAAGCTATCGGAGAATAGAATAATTGGAAGTATATTAGTAGGAGTGTAGAACATTCAAATTTAAAATTCATAATATGATATGATGACCATATTATGTGGGGCAAAACTATAATGTATGAGTTACAATGTTTACACATCTTATAAGATATGTCTAAGCCGTCTGTGGTTATAACTATTTTAATTTTATTGAGTTATATTAGATTTTTAATTTGAATAAAAATGGAATTTGTACCTAATTTTAATAACATGTAATATACTTGCATAGTTCGTTTTCCGTTGTATCATATTTTCCTATTTAAAAAAATAATATTTTACAACCAATGTAATATTTAAATTAACCCAATAATTAACGGACTGCATGCTAGTTTATATATTTTGTGTTGTATACCAAGTAGGTGTGAATTATTTATTAAGAAAAACGAACAGATAATTGATTTACCTATAGCCTATGGGAAATCTTTAAGTAGAACATTCAAATAAAAAATGATAATATGTCGACAATATGTTGGGAAAAACTAAATGTATATGAGTTACAATGGCAATATCTTAAAAAATAAGCCTGAGCTATAATACCTGCGGTTATAAGACATACGTTACAAACTATTGTAAGTACCTATTTCATTGAGTTATATATGAATTTTAATTTAACAAAATGGTGTTCGTAATATTA
>NW_021777621.1:0-1001 GCF_005508785.2 Acyrthosiphon pisum | reverse complement strand
TTTGATACTTTTTTAGTATCACATAATATACTTCATTTTTGACGTTCAAAATTTTAAAACACTGAGCATTCATTATCTATCTTTCATGACATTGTGTAGTGAAATTATTTCTTCTATACACAGTAAAATGTTGTTCTTATTTTTCGTATCAAAAAGTACGATTTTATTTGTTTCAACAGAATAATAGCCCCACTGAACATGATCGTGTCGGAACCCACAAAGAATATTAACCAACAATTTTTTTGTTACGTACTGAATCTCAATGAAATATATTGAAGGTATTGGCCTCGTGAGAGCATATAAGTTTCGAAATGATTTTCGAATGAAAATAAAATTTGGTATTAAAGCATCATACGATTTTGATTCAACATATATAAAGAATTAATGATGTTATTAATTCGGACTTTCCACGACAAATTTTAACTTAAAAAACAGTTATAAAAGATGAAAACTAATAAAAATAACAATAAAAAAATAATAATATAATAAAATATTTTGGTGGCTTTAGTATAAATAACGATTTATTGAGTACCTACGTAGTTTTCCAGACGTTTTAAGAGCTTGCATCATTTTTCTTATAATACCAGCAATTACTGTGGCAGGACCAGTACAATCATTTTCCAAGCTAAAACTAATAAAAAATTAATCCTGATGTAGCAATAAAGGTACCTGTAAAATATTTGCAATGGATAACATCTGTTCAAAATTGTTCTAAGGCTCTAAGTCACTTGGTACAGTCGAGCATTAAAAGTGCAAAATGTTAAAAAGGTACATTCTAGAACACAGACACTTTGTACGATTGGGTAAAAATGTTCATTTCAGAATGCAGATAGGCACATTGTACTATTATAATATACATAAAGCATATATTTTAAATATAAGTATTAGGTATAATACGCACAATCCAAAACTGATCGTATTTCGCTACAAGCGTACCCAAAATCAACGGCTAAGTTGGTATTTGTAAAAATAAAAAATAATAATAAATATATTATATAAAT
>NW_021777620.1:0-474 GCF_005508785.2 Acyrthosiphon pisum | reverse complement strand
CCCACGTTTCAAACTAGCACCCCCAATTCATTTCAGTATTTCACCAATCATTTTTAAATTATTGTGGTTTATTGGTTCGGAATTTTTTTTCCATGCCAATTAATGATAACTGTTCACGAGTTTACGATTAAAACAGTATTGTGTGAATGCACATTTCAGTGTTTCAGCTTTTGTCAATATGCAGCAATGATATTATTATAGAAAATTATACTATCTTAGGGATTACGGTTGGGTACGAAATCTTCTATTTATAACTTTGGTTATTACTTGATTTTTACTAATATTTATTTATTTTATTAATCTGCGGGCTATACGCTGAATTGAATAAATTCGGAATGACAAATATTATTAAGAGGATGCTACACACGCATGTGTGGTCTCCGTTTTACAAATGTAAAACATAGTAAAAATGGTTTTGCGTGGATAAGAACCACTATGGCTAAACTTATAGTTCATGTTATGCAACCAAATGTC
>NW_021777619.1:0-727 GCF_005508785.2 Acyrthosiphon pisum | reverse complement strand
TAGGATAAGAATGTCTATACTTAACAAATAAAAAAAAAACTATATTTTTAAATATGAACCATAATACAATTCATACTACGAGTATTTGTGATAACAGTGAGGAGTTTGAAAGTTCAATGCAAATTGCAAATACTTTTTTTATCAGATCTTATGATGATGAAAGTAAGAAAAGACATTCTAATAGAAAAAAAAAATAAAATCCATGGAACTAGTGTTGTAGTACATAAATTAGCAATTAATTAAAGTCATCCATAACTTTAAAATTTATAAATAATATGTTAATTCAAATTAGCATCTCAGTTATTAGGTACCATGGGATAATTTTTATAATTCAAATGAATAATGACACAGTTCATTAGAGTTTGACGATTAGACTATTCGTTTGAAGTTGCAGTACTGTAATGCAAAAGAATCGCATTATAATAATATGATGTGATCAAATTTAATATTCTTTTGAACCTACGCATTATACCAACAAGACATTTTCTTCGTATAATGCATAATGTATTTTTGTAAATTCGTTTTTTAAAAACCTAAATTTATACACATTACACATACTTTCAAATAATTGTGTACCAAATAATATGACTTATTATTTGTTTTTATCAATTATTCTTTATAGTTTATATTATTATATTTTTTCGTTAACTACTATACGTTTTTAAAAACGATATGTTTATGGAATATTCTAATATTTAACCTTTAAAAATTTGGAGCAACGCTTTTA
>NW_021777618.1:0-775 GCF_005508785.2 Acyrthosiphon pisum | reverse complement strand
CAGAGCAAGCGGCCCGGTGCATTCAGCGTTGTGTGAGTTGTAATATTTCTATTAGTGCGTAAGGAAAAATTGTAAGCTTGTCACGTCTCCTTTGGACTTAGTAGTCCATCGTAAAAAACTATATTTAAGAAATTAACAATTTTCGTTTAAGAATAATATTTAAATTTTATAGGAATACAGGGGTGTAATAAAACATATTAACAATAGATTTTTCTTAGGGGGAATGATATATATCTTTGTGGGTATATATAAAAAGTAATAGGTTTTTTTTACCAAGGCAGATATTAAGACCTTTTAGTTTTTTTTTCTAAGGCGGATATTAAGACCTTATACCTTTTTTTTTCTAAGGCAGATATTAAGACCTTTAGTTTTTTTTTCTAAGGCGGATATTAAGACCTTATACCTTTTTTTTTCTAGGCAGATATTAAGTCCTTTTTGTGTTGAATGAATATTATGAATTAATGAGTTGAGATTTTTATAGGCAAAATATAAGTCCTTTTTTTTGATATTGATATATAATGATGATTTTTGAATAGTACGCGCACAGATATAATGAAAATAATTGATGAATGAATAGATTTTTGATGATATATGAATACAATTTGATATTTTTGGGGATATATAATGATGAATAATTTTGATGATATAAGTGAATAGAATTTGATGATATAAAATATGATGATATAATTTGATTTATGAGGATATATAAGTGATGAAAAATAGAGTTGATTAATTGAGGTATTTGAAAAATATAGTGAAGAGAATTGAAATAGAT
>NW_021777617.1:0-1257 GCF_005508785.2 Acyrthosiphon pisum | reverse complement strand
ATCATTTTTATTTTTTTATAACATCAATGACGACGACTTCAATATTATAGACAATTTTACGTAGATATATGATTATTTTTAAATAATTTTTATAGATAACAAATTACTTGTATAGTATTGATCCAAATAATTCGTTTGGAATGGACATTCTCAGCTTGGATATACAACGAAGCCGCGATCACGGTATTCCAAGCTATACGAAATTTAGAAAATATTGTGGACTCAAAGACATAGAAAACAAGCAAGATTTGTCTAAAATAATGGTGGATGGTGTAAGTCTGAAAAAAATTTGAAATTTATAAATAATTATATAACTAATGTACTGATTAGTGATCACTTTTTTTCTGCATGATGTATTTAGTCAGCTGATAGATTATTGAAGCTATACAAAACTTGGAACGATATAGATCTATTGGTTGGTGCATTGTTGGAAAAACACGTTGACGACGCAATGGTTGGCCCTACGATGAGATGTATCATTAGGGAACAATTTGTGAGAACAAGAATTGCAGATAGATATTTTTATGACGCACCAGGAGTATTCTCTGATTGTATGTATAATTGAATTATTTTTAATGAATGCACATCATCTTAACTAACCTATTTTTAATTTAAGATCAACTTAAAGAGATCAAACAAGTGACGCTTGCCAGAATTTTATGTAATCACTATTGGCACGGAATTACAACACTACATGTCTTTTCGAGACATGAGGTATTTGATCAATCAACACTTCATCACTGTGACCCGATATTAATTCCGGAAATCGACACATGGAGTTGGTTTGATACATTTAAGTAATAGTAAAAAAAGCTAAGTCTTTTTTATAAGAAAATAATTTGAAGTGTTCGTAAAACATAAAACTATCACATGATTTGAATGTATAGCCATAATATTTTGTTTTATATACCTACCTACAAATTTATAAAATAGAAATATATCATAAATATCTTTGATTGGGATTTCAAAATAAATTATTAAATCTAAAAATTAATTGTACGCATTTGAATATGGAATGTTTTTTGATAATATCTTCCTGGTATAAATACGTTTTTTTATCATTCTTTTTCTTTTTTGTTTGAACAACATAATTCAAGATGCTCTTTCTTACAAAACCACGATGTAACTAGTATGACTCACTGACTGTATAGTTCCATTCACCCCCAATACTTCCTTTTTTGCTTTTAAACATTGATTAACCATTTGTTGTTCTTTTTGCAGTATGCATCATGTAATACTTGATTAAAAATATTTTAA
>NW_021777616.1:0-926 GCF_005508785.2 Acyrthosiphon pisum | reverse complement strand
TACCGCATCACTGAATTACTGAACACAAGCGTACATATTCGAAATCTTTCGAGCCATTAATAGACAATTAGTTGCTATACATATTATTATACTAATAGGCACTAGCAAAGTCGTTCTAAAATAATTCCATATAATAAAGTATACATAAAAATATACGAGTTAACAAGCCACGAATCCGTTTCTGCGCAACCGACGTGTAAGTCATATTACTGTTATAAGTAGTATATATTTAGTATAAATAGCATATAGTGCTTATAATATGCTGTATTGTAGTGTACAATAACAGCTGGTATCTGCAAAAAATTATAAGACATTGTAGTTTATATCACGACGGTTTTTGGTTTATTCTATTATTGAGGGGCTTAATCCGTCTTAAAGTATTGATACAAAGTCGGTATTTCTAAATAATATACCTAGATAGTACATATATCAATTTGCTACTATAAAATAACGTCATGATATCACCGTGTTCTAATGTGTTTGGATAACAATTTGTTCGTATACCTATTAGTTTGTTGTGTAGGTATTAACTATAATAGTCGGTAAGTACATATTGATTTCCTTAAACTCAAATGTTTACAATTAAAAAGTTCGTTGCGCGTTACTTAAAATATTATGAGATTTATATCCATTAACAGTATGAGTAACACTTTAAAATTAATCATGGAGATATTTAGAGAGGTCATCCTCGGGGAAGATTAAATGCGATGGTCATTTAAAATATTCAATTTTATTTTTTTGCAGGTCTGTGAGCTTTGTACATCCAAAAAATAATCGAGATTCAATTATGAGATGGCGCTTACTTAAATTTCCTCACCAGTCGCTTTCGTATATATTTGTTTATACCATTCTTCGATTTTCTCAAAGACTACTGGAAATTTGATATCACAAGAACACAATGAGTGTCAAATTTCAAATCTAAAAAG
>NW_021777615.1:0-1462 GCF_005508785.2 Acyrthosiphon pisum | reverse complement strand
AAATACATAGGCACAATTTTTTTTTATAAGCATTTAAAGATCAAATTTTGACAAAATTTATCAAATTTTAATTTGAAAAATTATTTTGTAGTTAAAAATGTATAAAATGTTCAATTTTTGTATCTAAGAATTAAAAATTTAAAACAAGATTCCACGTAAGTAATTAATTCTGTTACCAAAAAATCTATAAAATACATTTACACAGTTTATTTTTATAGTCATTTTAAGTACAAATTTGGACGAAATTGCATATTAAAAACCTAGGATAACTATTTTAGTTATTTTGTTGTGATTGTATAATATTATTCGTGGGTACTTGAAACTTCTAAAGTATACTATTATATATCTATGATTTTACCACGGTTTTTTGTTGATGTATAACGCGTTATAACTTATAAGTACCTAATAGATATTATGATATGATTAATTTGGAATTTATTATAGGTACCTATTATAGGTCAATTTTTTTTTAATACCATAGATAAGTATATATATGTCTAATACATAGACTGATATACCGTCTCTGCTCAGAATCGTTTTTCTTATACAGTGATATTATATCATTGAATTCAAATTTAATACTGTCCATTATACAGTGACCCACTTCTAGCCTACTGTACAGCAGAGCGACATCCACTTACCCACCTTTTTTTATATATATATATAGGATTTGTAGAAAAAAACGTCAGGACTATTGCCAATAACTGGATGATATAACATAATAATAATATTATTGTGTTGTCAACGTTTAACAATAGGTAGTACATTCAGTGGCGTTGCCAGGAATTTTGTATGGGTGGGGGACGGGGTGCTACGTCGTACAAAAAATAAAAATATAATATAATTATCTTTTATTTCTACTTTTTATTTTTTTATTAATCTTGATAAAATTCTAAGGTCAACATAGTCAGGGGGGCTATGGTTCCCTTAGCTGCCCCCCTGGCTACGCCACTGAGTACATATTATTGCTTATCATGTATCCATGTATATTTTAGAACCATTTGAGTGGTACGTTCGGACGCGGAAAGATGAAGCGTATGCAGAGCACGCCGCTCATCATGTCGAGACCGGACCGTAAAGGTGATGGAATCGCCGCGGTCAATCTGAGTCCGATATTTTCTGCGGATGCGTCGTCGCGCGCCGTACACAGCTGTACTGGTCTGGATGCACTCAGCACGTTGTACGGCGAGAGGACGGCGGCCGGAGAAGGCTTGGCCACCGAACCAAACGAGTTTTCTTACTGGCTGGGCCCGAAAATCGCCGCCGCCAAGAACCGAGAACTAGACGGAACTTATATCGAAAAACCTGCAGACCACAGCGACAAAGAAAACGACACTGCAGCGGCCGTTGCCATGTCAGCCAGACCCGAGCCCGAACCGCCGTCGTCGATCTTATCCGACATCCAGAACAGACCGTCAGGTGGTGGAGACGGGCCCAAGTCTCCTGACAAAATTTCCATTAC
>NW_021777614.1:0-1097 GCF_005508785.2 Acyrthosiphon pisum | reverse complement strand
CTTTTTATGTTCAAAAGTCTATTTGTTTTATAATAAAGTTTGTCGTAATATCCATTCGTGTTTTACTTGAATTAAATAATGTTTTATACGGCTTAATGATTAATCACGTAGCCTTGAGCAATGACATAATATACGTGGATCTGCAGGCATGGAATATATCTGAGGAAACTTGTGTGAAACTCACTACTGACTGTTTCGGTTTTAATTGGAAAGGTTAAATAATTATAATTGTATTGTTATAAAAATATAAGGCGTGTTTTGTATTAGATAATATTTAAATAAAGAAAAACATAAGTAATATTCAAGTTTGAAAGAAATAAACATTTTTAGAGGGCTTGTCATTATTAAACTATTTTTATATTTAGGTACACAATTTGTAATATTATATAAATTTCAAAAACATAGGTAGGTACCAGTGGCGAACCCAGGGGGGTGGACCCCGGGTCCGGACCCCCCCCCTTGGCTTAAGTCATAGTTTTATTTTTATTTTTAAAAGTTTCCGTAAAATTTTCATCGAATTTTATTGATTAGTTTCATTATTACTTATTAGTTATTAGATTAGATTTGGACATTAGGTATTTTATTGATAACCCGTCGAATCCGATAATAATTAATTGACATACATTGTAAATATAAATTTAAAAAAGGTGGGCAAGTGGATGTCGCTCTACTGTACAGTACGTTACAAGTGGGCCACTGTATAATGGATGGTATTAAATTTGAATTCAATGATTTAATATCATTGTATAAGAAAAACGATTCTGAGCGGAGACGGTATGTCGGTCTAGGTATAAGACATATTATATACTTATATCTATGATATTAAAAAAAATTGACCTATAATATACACAGGAATATCACAATATCCATTAGGTAGGTACTTATAACGCGTTATACATCAACAACAAACCGTGACACTATCATAGATATATAATAGTATACTTTAGAAGTTTCAAGTACCCATAAATAATATTATACAATCACAACAAAATAACTAAAATAGTTATTCTAGGTTTTTTAACATGTAATTTCGTTCAAATTCGAACTTAAAATGACTATAAAAATAAACTGTGCTTATGTATTTTCAGATTTTTTGG
>NW_021777612.1:0-909 GCF_005508785.2 Acyrthosiphon pisum | reverse complement strand
CCAGCGCCCCCTCCGCCAGGTTGTAACGGCCCCCAGCCGAGATCGTGGGGGAAGCCGGGACGCGACGCGAAGTCCGTCGTCCCGGGGCTTCGCCCCGGCGACCGCCGGGCCACGGCGACGATGCCCGGCCGCGGCGGGAATGTTCTGGCTTCGAGAGCTCGTAACTTGCGAAACGGTAACGGGAGTCGTCATCGGTTTCCGAGAAAAACGATTTGCGCGTCGGAGGCCCACCGGGAGGAGGACCTGCGACGCCGGTTGAGTTTTGCCACTCGGCGTGCGAGATGGGTCGGTCGCCGAAACTTGGACGGATACCATCGACGGGCGCACTGGATGCTGATACCATTCCGGAGAGTGGCACAGACCGGTGCGCGGCGATGGACGCGTCGGCTTCGGCGTCGCCCGTGGCTTTGCTGTCGTGCGTGATTGGCGATCGGACGCCGGCGAATCGCCGACGACCAAGCCGCTCACAAATTTACAAAATCTCGAGTTTCATATAGTGCGACGGGGGTGTGCACGCGTAGTGGTAATGCCGTCGCGGTGCGTAGCGGTTAGGCCAAAAACGAAAAATCCGTCCATCACCGTGCGTAGCGGTAAGGCCGAAAATCAAAAATCCGTCTATCACCGTGCGTAGCGGCACGGCGGCTGATCTCCAATTATCGAGTTGAATGTTGCGGACACCGATATCCGATAGAACTCGTTAAGTACGACGAGATCACCTCTCGGTGTCGTCGGGGTAATCGTAACCGTTCCCGAGTTATTGCGCTCGGAAAAACGACGTTCGAAAAGTTGAAATCGAAATCGGATCGACGAACGTCGCCGGGGCTGCCGCCATGCGCACTACCCGGGTACCGACGAATAACCGCGAACGTCGACCGAAAAAAAAAAATCGTTTTTTTCACGCACGGTGAT
>NW_021777611.1:0-798 GCF_005508785.2 Acyrthosiphon pisum | reverse complement strand
TTTGCCACGAAGCCGACGTTATATATATGTAAAAATAAAAACTAAACTATAAACAGTGTCAAAAAAAATCTACTAAATTGTAAACATTGTTTTTAATACTTTAAAAATTTCGTGTCAGACCAAAACGTGGTATTGCAGGTTTTGAAAAGGTAATGGCAATATCACTTTTAAAGTTGTTCCTATTTCTGTTGATACATAACGCATTATTTCATGTAATACCACGTATTGAAAAAAAATGCAATATTGGCAATACCATGTTTTGCAATGATATCAAGTATGCTCCAATACTAATAACATGGGCAATAATACGTTTTGACTTGAACATGATTGAATATGTAATACCACGTTTTGCATTGACATTAAATGTGGCAATATCACATTATGCATTGAACATCAGTTTTAAAATTGATTTTATTCATAAAAATAATCGATATAATTTAATTCTGACTGCAAAATCGAATTCCTCACATTTTTTTCCATGAGAATCGATGTTTAACTCGATTTTCGAAATTTTGACAATACCACGTATTGCATTTGCACCCTTCAATTTAAATAATTGTACTATTTTTTTTTATTTATTGCTTAGCAATTTTGTTCGAAATTTTCTTTAAATGTATTTAATTAATAATAGGTATATAATTATTAATTTAACAATTTTATTAGACTTTTTTTTTAAAATAAATAATAAGATATCAATAATATAATTTTCAGTTTTGCGAGCAATTAATTCTCTTCAATCAATTGTCGTTTACGAGCAATTGTATTTCGATCAAAAGTTTTGAGTAATTGTTTTCGATA
>NW_021777610.1:0-985 GCF_005508785.2 Acyrthosiphon pisum | reverse complement strand
AAAATTGTTATGGTGTATAGGAAATGCTCATACAAACATTCAGTCAAAATGTAATGTATATACGTTCTTTTGTTTTATAGTTACACCAAAAACCAAAATTGATCTTGTGGAAAACAGATTTTACGTAAAAATTCCAGCTTTTTCTTAATTTGTATGTTGTTTTTAAAATTTGACCTGCCAAATGTACCGACTAGATTCA
Organism: Acyrthosiphon pisum; assembly: GCF_005508785.2. Lineage (NCBI taxonomy): Eukaryota > Metazoa > Arthropoda > Insecta > Hemiptera > Aphididae > Acyrthosiphon > Acyrthosiphon pisum. The sequence goes on along the minus strand of NW_021777610.1, from coordinate 786 downwards.
TTTTCCAATCGAACAATATACTGTTTAAGAAAATAAAGCAGTTTTTCTGCCCCAAACCCTGGTGACAGACGAAAAATTAAAAAGATTTAAATATATAAATATAAATAATTTAAAATTTAAAAATAACACTCATCATTACGATTGTAAAAATAATATATTTATTACTCTGCTCAGAATCTAAAATATGTAGGTACTCTATTCCTACTTCACAGCTCATTTAAGTCGTGCCTACTTATTAATACATTTAAGTATAACAATTAACCATAGACTCATAAAGTGCAATTATAATATAGATAGATAGGTTATGTTAATATTTATTGCTATCTCTATGAGAAAACAAATTTAGTACCTACCTGTTACCACAGGACATTAGTTTAGCTTAAGTGTTATAATTTTAGTATTTTGGGTATTTTAGATTCTGAGTGGAACGATGAATGTATTGATTTTACAATGATGTGTGTTTTTTTTATTATATTTTTTTTTCTGTGTCTATGTACACGATAAGTAGTCGAAATAATGCTACGATTTTCAACATCAGTATCTTGTTCGATCAGAAAGTGAATATCGTTGGTGCATTGGGGAGATTAAAATTTAAATTTCCCAGTAGTTTTCAAAAGCGCCGGGAAAAACAAAAGAAAAATTAAGGAAAAACGGGAATTTTTACGCAAAATCGATTTTTCACAAAATTGAATTTGGTTTTTGGTGTAACTTTAAAAAAATGACCGTAGATACATGAAATTTTGACTGAATGTTTATCTTAGCATTTTCTATACACCATGACATTTT
>NW_021777609.1:0-1175 GCF_005508785.2 Acyrthosiphon pisum | reverse complement strand
ATCACTATTAAAATTACACTTCCAATGAGGCGGAACCATTTCAAAAAAATAATTTTACTCTAATATTTTATTTGATTAATTGTAATCATTAAAAGCAGTGAACATTACCGTAAATCAAGATAATAAGGAGGCCTATTGCCGCCATAGATAATAAATAATATCATGCCGCAGAGTTGTTATAACAGTTCCTCCACTCTGGCGATCACAAATTTTTGTAAAACATTGATAAGGATGCATTTTGTTTCTTCAATACAAATTAAAGATATCAAAAATGTTACGAATTCAATAATTTGGTTATTTTAAAACAAATTTCCATTTGGAATTATTACGGATAATTTAAAATAAGTACTTTTTGGTGTACTTCAGCAATTTATTTAGGACAATAGGACATGTCTTCAAAGTAAGTACGTCTGGTAACCATAAGTATAGGTAAGTGGTAACATATACCTAGGTACCTACTATTGAACATGAAATAAGTTTAATTGGTCCCACAATCAATTTTATGTTTCATGTACAGTGTTGTGCTTAGATAAAAAAAAATTATCTAGATATAGATAAGATATCTGAATTTAAAATTATCTAGATACAGATAGATACTGTAGAAATTTAATTTATCTAGATATAGATAGATAAAATAATTTTTATCTAGATATTTATATAAGGTATTAACTGAAAATTTAAATTTATACTAATAATTAAAAATTCAAATAAATTTTTATTTTTATTACAATATTTCCATAACTAGACAATATTCCAAGCATGCTAAAGATAAGTTGGTAACATCATATTATCCCAAACATAAAAAAAAATTTTGAATAATGCAAAAAAAAAGTTATTTTGTGATACGCATCTGTATTTAATGAAGTCTTTATTTTCACTCCCATCAAACATAAAATTAATGAATAATATATATAATTAAATATATTTTTTATAATATAATATTATAATATTCTATAATATTCGGTTTACGTTTACCTATGATCTGAAGTCTGAACATAGGGAACAAGCCCGTAAACCAATATGATGTTAAACCCTGTTTACCCGTAGGACCTATGTTGGCATAGTGTATACTCTATGTATGGAGGGGTATCTCTAGTTTTAATTTTTGTGAAGGCTCTTTCGGCGTATACAATAAAATCATAAATCGTATACGGGCATGAGACTTCCCCGTATGG
>NW_021777608.1:0-818 GCF_005508785.2 Acyrthosiphon pisum | reverse complement strand
CAAAACATAAAACTTAAAATTATTATTATATTTCACTGTTAGCAGAAACTTATAAGTTATAGGTTAATTTATAAACTCTGAATATACTAAACTTATTAGAGTCTAGAGAAGATATGAATTACCTATTAGTAGTAGTATACATTTTACTGTAAGTCTTCTATCCTAGTTAGACTTATTATATTTAGTACCATAATAGTCTATTATTAAAATAAAATCAATGAATAATGATAATAGTATAATATCTATCAAAAATTGTTTCCATATTTATTTCGATAATGTTATTTTCTAATCTCAGACGTTTGCTTGTATTTATAACAAATACGGCAATATAAATTATAATTTATAAATATCTCGGACGACTTTTTGTTTTGTCCATTGGAATTATTGGCGTATTTACCAGAAACCAGTAGGTATATGTTATTGATATAATGATTTCCATTTAAAAACTATGATATTTGGTTTTAAACCTGTTTTTAGGAATTCGGGAGTTAGATAAAACAAAAATCGAATTATTCAATACCGAGTAGATCATTCAATAATAGAATTCGTGAAAATAGCCAGTCCATACAATGGATAGTATACTAATTATTACTCTTTACTGTAGTACCTATATAATATAGATTATAATATAATTTGATTATTATGAATTGATGATAATATATTATTAGAAAAATAAATTACCAAAATCGAATGAATAAGTTTTGTCTCTTGGTTTCACACATGATAAAAAAAATGTAATTAACTTAACTGTACAATAATGATAATTAACTTTAAAAAGTTAAGTGTAAGTTACAACATTTAACTGAATAAGTTAATAA
>NW_021777607.1:0-961 GCF_005508785.2 Acyrthosiphon pisum | reverse complement strand
AATGTCTTTATAATTTAAAATTCATCTATAGTTTAAGTTTTAACAATGTAATTTTATTTTAAGATATCATTATGTCATTTCAATTTTGACATGAAATCATTAAAAATTGTTGCACAATCTTATGACGGTGCAAGCGTAATGTCGGGGTGTCTTAATGGTGTTCAAGTCAAAATAAAACAATATTTTCCTTCTGCCATATATACTCATTGTATGTCTCACAGGTTAAAATTAGTGATTCTGGATAGGTATGTGCAAAGGAATTAAGGTAAAATATGCTTTAATTAACTATTTGTAGAACATTAACACATAATACTATATATATTTTTTTTATTAGAATATATTATTATATACTTTGTTTATTATATTGCTCGAAATTTTTTTAATATTTTGGAGTCCCTCTATGTGCATTTTTCTCGACCAAGTAACAACTCAAAATTACTTGAAATTCAGACTGAATTAGGATTAAAGAAAGGCAATGTAATAAGAGTTTATGATACGCGATAGGTTTGTCGATATCGAAATTGTCATTCAATGATAAACAATTATTCAGCAATTTTTAAATTTTTAAAAAAATGAAATTGAAGAAGAAGCTGATAAAGATGTAGCTGAAGCTATAGATAATATACCAAATAATGAAAAATTAAATGTTATTGAGTAGGTACTCAAAAAAGTTATATTTTATTTTTAGGAATCATTAGTCAATTAACAAAATTCCAATTTGTAATTTTAGTTATGGTTTTAAGAGATGTTTTAGGAGTTATAAACATCTTAAGTTCAACTCTACAATCATATAGACAGCTACATTAGGGAAGGCCGAAATGATTATTAATAATGTTATTGAGTCATTTAAAAACATAGTCAAAATAAAGTATTTTAAAGGTGTAATGGTGGGGGGGAGCCCCCCACGGCCATATAACGGTTTACCTTTTGTAGCACCCCCAAGATTTGAACTCTAGTTGCG
>NW_021777606.1:0-993 GCF_005508785.2 Acyrthosiphon pisum | reverse complement strand
CCAGATATTCTTTAACCATTATAATATGCTTTTTTATGCACTAAAAAGTTTTCTATATCAGTTCATACGAAAATGAATCGTCGAGAAAGCTTATCCAATTGGAGCTGCATACTCTCAGTAAAAATATGTAAAAACATAAAATCCAGTCTCTACTTACAAGGTACATATATGATCTATGAACTAGTCATAGGTATTGTAAAATAGATTATTTAAGTATTATACTATATTAAGAGTAAAACTTATAAGATAATATGTTTATTAACATGATATGAAATAAAGTATTATCCCAGTGACTACTAAAACAATTATGATTAATTATTACTTTATATTGATTGCAGAAAACTAATGTATTAAAGTTTAAAGATCTTACGGGTTTAACGGATTAAAAGCTCCAGTAGCTGATCCTGGATTTAAGAAAAATTTATTCCCAAGTTCGAATGCATCAAACTTGTGAGTGTGACCAAATACCAGTACGTCTACGTCTAGTTGTCTCTGGAGTAGTGCCAGAGATTCTGGATCACCCCACGGTATCACTTGGTGGCCGTGGCATAGGCCCACTTTAAACTGTCCGACGTTCACTACCTTTTGGTCTGGATAATTGAGGTTCTAAGAATATTAAAATGAATCAGTAATGGCAAAAAATATTCATGCACTCAGTATTCTAATAAGTTACCTCGTCGAAATCACCGCGCACAATGTGCACATCATTGGCGATAGACTTTAAGAACTCGTACATCTCTTTCGTGCACAGGTTGCCCGTGCACAAAACATGCTGTATCTTACCCGGAGTCAACAGCTTCTTAAATTGGGCCGGTAGTCCGCTGCTGCGGAACGGCACGTGCATATCTCCGATCACCAACACCGAACACTGAAAGTAATAGACAATTTTTGTTGTTATGTAAGTTTCTCGGTACATGGGTGTTCGTTACATATTATCGGGAAAACGAAACGAATTCCTACATCCAGTAAGTCTTACCATTTCGAGTTGTTCGT
>NW_021777605.1:0-750 GCF_005508785.2 Acyrthosiphon pisum | reverse complement strand
AGATTATCGATTTGTACGAAAAATGCGAAATATTGTCAATTTTTTTTTTTTACAGTCAAAAATCATTGCTTGTTTAAGGTTCATACCTAAGAATCAAAAATAAAGTACAAAGTTTCTCGCAAGATTTTTTAACTGGAATTAAAAAAAAAATATATATATTGCCCTAGCTGAAACTATGGAGTGGCGATTCTGGCATTAAATTATTGAGAAGGCGACAATATTGTACCAGCTACTAGACATGTTAGCGCATATCTCCCAATTCTCAAAACTCATTTGACATTTATTTTGTTACAATATGTTTTCTTTTAACAACTTTTCTCGAACCATATTATAAAATTGAATGACAAAAAATGATATCTAGATATTTTTCTATATAGTAGGTAGATGATGAACATTCGATTGCCATGGAATTTGGGCCAAATGTAAACTCTTACACGAATAAAATGTTTACCCGAAAATCAAATACTGTAATGTCCTACATGGACATTTTTACCTGAAAACAAAAAATAGGGTAACATCTTACGCTCCAACATTTTATTTGAATTCACGATTTTGGAGTTGAAAAGCTCAATGAGCTAAAAATGATAACTTGGAAATAATAAATATAAAAATATATTTTTATAGATAAGATACAAACAATTTGTGTCTAGGTTAACGATTTCTTTTAATACGATTATTAATTTAAATTTTTAATGTCAACAACACGAAGATATATTATTTTTTCCTGATTTCTTTTTAACATTATTTTGA
>NW_021777604.1:0-939 GCF_005508785.2 Acyrthosiphon pisum | reverse complement strand
TTTTAAATATTTGTTGTTAGGATAATCTATGCAGTAAAAAATAATAAAAAATCAGTTAAATTATATAATATAGAGATAATAGTATTACAATTATAAGTTATAAATCAACATTCAGCATAATATAGTAATAGTAATGGACATAATAATCTTCACGTATTTACCAATACACGAACAACAGTAGGTATTTAAAATGTATAAAATAGATATTGATAAATTCAAGGTCACTTAGATACTGTATGGGCGCGATTTACTATAGTATATATTTTATTACGTGCTCAATGTGGGCGCAATTTACAAGCGCCCCTTTTTTATGACAGTTTATTACTACAACGATACAACACATACTATGAGATTTACTGTGATTAAAATCCACGGACGTGTATAGGTAAATACGAATTTATGATACATATACCATATTAAACATCTATATAATCAGTGGCGGCGCGAGAGAATTTTTGTGAGACAATTGTCTCACAGCTAAAAGGGGTGGTGGGTGGGTACTGGGTAGGTACCTATAGTGGATAGTCAGTTCTGAAAAATATTAAGTGACACAACGTATCGAATAAATAAATAAATAAACTATTTATAAGTTTTTAATTGAAAGGGTGCTCGCCAGCTTATGGTAATCGGTAAAAAAGACCAAGGAAAAAAAGAACAATTTTTAAAAATATATTAATTGATAATCATAAAAAAAAAAAGTTATTGATATCAAATTATTATCATTTAACAAAATTAAATATTAATGATATTGTATCGTGCGTGCTACAGCAGTTAAGAAATTTTCAAATTATAATATAAGTATTAAAAAATAAGGTATAATTAAATATTTGAGTAAATAAGTAATTGATTTTGTTTGTATGATTTTTTGGCATAAATCTGGTTTAGCAACTTATCGACTTTTCGAAATTTTTTTTCCAACGTGTATTTTAGGGTTCTTTG
>NW_021777603.1:0-975 GCF_005508785.2 Acyrthosiphon pisum | reverse complement strand
ACACCCCCTATTACCCACTCTAAAAATCACATAAAAATATATTGTATATTTTTGTTACAACTTATAAAATATAATAACAAACTCAAAAGTAACTAAATAAAAACAATTCATTTTAACTACCTATTTATTTAAATAGTTCCATAATTTATCATAGGTTTGTTCTTTATTATCTTAAATAATAATATTTTAAAGGTAATTGATTAAATAATAATACAAAATATATAAATAATTATTAAATCTATGGTAAGAAAAATTATGATTTGATCACGTGCATTTTGATAAAAATGCAGAATGATGCAGCGTCCCGTGCGTGCCTCTTCAAAATGAGAGTAGGGGTACGCTAAAATTTCTGACAAATTAGTTGGGGTACTCCGTCCCCCTGCGTCCCCCCCCAAGTCGAGCACTGGCTACTACCACAATCAGTACGGCGTGGAGGCACGCAACTGCCGAGAACCGTGCATTTACGCGACTACAGCTCGGAAAAATCCGTGAGGCGGCGGTGCTCCAGCAACACCTCGCCGCACGACAGCAACACCGACTCTTTGTCAACGACAACCGTACCGGTCGTCGATTTTTGATCGACTCCGGCGCGGAAATGTCGGTGTTGCCGCGACCCCCAAACTTTCGGCAAAACAACGGCTACACATCGAGCAACGAAATAAGACTCGTAGCCGCAAACGGCTCACAAATCAAAACCTACGGGCCAAAACAACTACATCTCGATCTCGGTTTCAAATGACTGTTCGCTTGGACGTTCGAAATGGCCGACGTTTCTCGACCTATTATCGGAGCCGATTTCCTGCATTAACTACGGTTTGCTCATCGACATACGCCGAAATCGCCTTGTCGACCTCTCGATAAATAGTTCGGTAAAAATCACGCCCGCTACCGTTTCGCCCCGTAACGCGATTTGTGCCGTCGCCCGACCATCGAAGTGGACCGAAATACTTCTCGACTATCCTGAAGTCACGATTT
>NW_021777601.1:0-762 GCF_005508785.2 Acyrthosiphon pisum | reverse complement strand
CTTTTTCAAATTTTTTTTTTTTCAAAATTTTAGATCTACGCTGTTCTAGAATTATATAATTTTTTATATTTTCACCCTCATATTTATTAGGAAAAACACTATCAACTTCTGATTTTCAAATGGTAACTTATACTTTTAATTTCATAAATTAATAAAGCTATTTTTTTTATGAATTATCACGTTTAAATTTTTATTTTTCATTAATCCGTTGATGAGATATAACTCCTCAAAGTTGGGTAGTTTTGGCAGGTGTTTGTGTGTTAATGTGTTATACCTAGTCGGTAGATACCGCAGCAATTTGGATTTTTATGCCCCAGAGTAATAGATATTACACTTATCAAATCATTTCAAGTAGAGTAAGCTTATAAGTTGTGCCCCTAAATGTATTGTAAAATGCCCATTTAGCAGGGCGTCCACCGTGCGCCCCACTAAAAGTGATTGCGGCACTGCTGCACTTCTCATAATAATACTTATCAATTATAAAGACCAGAAGCTAAAAGTAATAAACTCGATATCGGTGGAACCCAAAGTATAATAGCGATAACCATTGTACCTACTCGCTACAAAAACTTATTGTCATATTATAAGTGATTGGACCATTACTGTCACATATCCATACACACGTGTAATCCCCACGACCCCGCTACATACCAGGTCATGTCTGATGAACATCGAAGGAAACAGTGTTGTCTGATTAGGCTGATTTTCGATTACTAATAAATATTATAGATAAGTCTATTAATATCTATGATAATGTGGAGT
>NW_021777600.1:0-822 GCF_005508785.2 Acyrthosiphon pisum | reverse complement strand
AGCGACAACGGTTGACGGTGACGAGCAGTGGCTATAGTGCGCGATCTCGTGCGCGTCGACAACTCTGCGATAGACGGCGAAGACCAATAGACACGCGGAGAGAGTGAACAGAGATTTTGTGCTGCGGAAACAGTCTGCGACGCGGCCGATGTGGGATTACAGCGGGGCGAAAAGGCGAGAGTCGTCAGATCCGCGTCTTCGTCCAATGACCGCCGCCGGACCGTGAAACAGTTAACTAACTTAACCTAACTTAACCTAACTTAACCGAACTATCCTAAGTTCCTTCGGTTCCGGCGCCACTCAAATCCATGTTCCTAACAAATATAATCTCTATATCACTCACCCCGTGCCAAAGTATTCGTCGTTTCCGTCGTCGTTGTCGTCCGTCGCTCCACGTGATCGTAACTGCAGCCAGGCGCTCGCCGAGCCGCCAGAGGGTCTCGCGCGTCAACTACGGCCGAGCGCGCTACGTCCGCAAACTCGTCGCGCTGGTGGTGGTCGGAGAACGTGCGCGGGTGACTTACCGCCGCGCACCTTCCGTGCTCTTTCCCGTATCCTCCCCTCCTTTGCGTCGCCGTCATCCTGTCCGTCGTCTTCGGCCCAAGTGGGCTGTGCTATAGTATATTAGCTTCGGACGGTTTCGTACATCCGCAGCAGAACAACACGCGAAAAACGCGTTTTACACTTTTCCATCCCGTAGAAAATCTTTTTCTACGGGAGGAAACCACGCGTTTTTCGCATTCTACTGCAGGGTCCACCTTGCCGATCAGCTCGCCGATACTATCCGCATTCACAGCTAATTCCTTGGCCGGCTGCTCAATG
>NW_021777599.1:0-797 GCF_005508785.2 Acyrthosiphon pisum | reverse complement strand
TTTTCAACTGCTATGTCACAATGTATCAGGAGCTTTGTATTAATTTTTCACACTTTTGGCCAATAGATAAAACTTTATTGATATTTATAGAACAAAACAACTAAAAAAAAATGATAACTTACAATGTCCGTAAACAGCTCAAAAAGAGTCAAATTATTTTCAACATTTTATCGTATATATAAAATGCTAATATAAACATTCAGTGAAATTTTCAAGTTTCTACAGTCATTCGTTTTTTAATTATAACAAAATAAGAAAATCATCTCATGAGAAATCGAGCAAATATCAAATGTTGTAAAAATATGAATTTCAAACGCTCATAAAAATTTAATTTGACTTTCTTATAGACATTTTTTTTTGATAAAGGTAGATTATCCTATAAGGAATCTTGTATCACATTTTAAAATCTTAGTTCTAAAAAGACAAATTTTTACGAATTATAAACTCAACATGATTAGGTAATTTTTGTGATTTTTCCATTTTTTTGCCAATTTTTGAACTTTAAATGCTAATAAAAAAAAACTGTGACTAAGGATTTTTAATATTTTTCAAATGTCATTGTAACAATATAGTAGGAGCCTTGTATTAAATTTTCAAGTATTTTTACTCAACAAATAAAGTTTTATTGACATTCATAGAAAACAAATCTAATTAAATTGGAAACTGGAATTGTCTCTAAACAGTTCAAAATAAATCAAAACATTTTGAAAATGTTATCGTGTATAGAAAATGGAAATATAAACAACCATTGAAAATTTCATGTATCTACGGTCATTTGTTTTAAAGTTACACCAAAA
>NW_021777598.1:0-1039 GCF_005508785.2 Acyrthosiphon pisum | reverse complement strand
CCAGTGATTTTATTTGTTTGTATGTATTAAAATATTTCGTTCAAATGCATTACCTCTACTTTTATGCTTAAACGATTTTGAAAGAATACTTATACAGCGAGCCAAAACATTTCAAGTTGTTGTTAAAATGAGTTCTGTGGCCGGTCGTAAACAACCTAAAAATGTTATGAATCAAAAAGTGATAGGAAGAGCATTCCATTTACCTCTGCCATTAGAGGAAACGTTAAAAAAATTACCAATTCCTAACCAAGCTATAATTGAACATGAATTATATATTCTTGTTCGTAGCATTCCAACGAAAAACAAAAAAATATGGCAAAGTTTAGTTAACATTCAACAAGTGTATAATGCGTTGTTATGGTTAAAGGGTAATAATATTTTGTACAAAGATATATTTATTCCACACTATAACAATTTTGAAAATGATATATTGACTATGAAAACTGAATATTTATTATCAGATTTAACTACTGATGAAGATGAAATATTAAATACCACTGATAATGACAACAATATTAATATTAACGCTGAGGGCCTACATAAAAATGCTCAGACACGAGAAAATGAAAATCCTGTGCTAATTGAAAATACTGGCAAACAAAGGGACATTAGTGAGATACAAGCTATGCTAACTCAAGCAGACCCGAGTGATGAGTACTACGAACAATACACTATACATACACTTAATGAACCTCGTAAGAATGCTAAAGCTACTGATCTTTATCAAATGCTAAAAGTAGATGCACAGTCAATTGACCAACGAGATTTACAATTAGATTTAAAGTGTTTTCCTGTATTGTTTCCTTTTGGAAATGATGGTCAATATTCTGACCGATTGGTTTCACTTATGCCTTCTGAATTTATCAAATCCCGATTGTTGTCAATGAATCCTATTTTTAGAACTAACATACAATACTTATTTTTCTTGTTACATGACTCTAATATTAGAGCGTTAAAGGCTGGTATTTATCACAAACTAAATACCAAGAAATCTTCATGAAAAATTAACTTCTTTAGAATGTTTAGAGTGACTTAAAAA
>NW_021777597.1:0-831 GCF_005508785.2 Acyrthosiphon pisum | reverse complement strand
TGAAAATTTTACTGAATGTTTATATTAGCATTTCCTATACACCATACAATTTTGAAAATATTTTGACTATTTTTGAGCTGTTTACGGACATTTTCAGTTTTAAATTTTTTTAGTTTTTTTTCTATAAATATCAATAAAGTTTTATCTGTTGGGCCAAAAAGTGTATAAATTTAATACAAAGCTCCTGATATATTGTTACAATATCAGTTGAAAAATATTAAAAATACATAAGCACAATTTTTTTTTATAAGCATTTTAAGATCAAATTTTGACAAAATTTATCAAATTTCAAATTGAATAATTATTTTGTAGTTAAAAATGAATAAAATGTTCAATTTTTATATCTAAGGATTGAAAATTTAAAACAAGATTCTGTTACCAAAAAAACTAAAAAATATATAAACACAGTTTATTTTTATAGTCATTTTAAGTTCAAATTTGGTCGAAATTACATATTAAAAAACCTAGAATAACTATTTTAGTTATTTTGTTGTGATTGTATAATATCGTTTGTGGGTACTTGAAACTTCTAAAGTATACTATTATATATCTATGATAGTATCATGATTTGTTGTTGATGTATTAAGCGTTATAAGTACCTAATTGATATTGTGATATAATTAATTTGGAATTTATTATAGGTCAATTTTTTTTTTTAATACCATAGTCCATAGATAAGTTTATAATATGTCTTATACCCAGAGTGACGTACTGTCTTTGCTCAGAATCATTTTTCTTACACAATGATATTATATCATTGAATTCAAATTTAATACCATCCATTATACAGTGACCCACTTGTAACCTACTGTACAGCAGAGCGACATCCAC
>NW_021777596.1:0-434 GCF_005508785.2 Acyrthosiphon pisum | reverse complement strand
CCCCCCCCCCCCCCCCCCCAAACCAATTGGTCATAATTTTACTCAAATTTCAAAATTTGTTTAGTTTCACCCTTAAATTAGTAAAATATATAATAGGTACCTATATAATTAATGCTATAACAGTTTTGGGTTAGTCAGATAAGGTTAACCTGTTCAGACTGTTCTAACTTGAACTTGAAGTTAAATCTTATTATATTTTAGTTTCTGCGTGGAGCGATGAATGTATTGAATTTACAAATGTGTTGTTTTTTTTTTTTAATTAAAATTTTTAATTTTTATGTCTGTCATCACCTTTTAGGACAGTAACAGTAAAAATACTTAGATTTTTTTAAACTAGAATCACTTTTCTGATAGGAAAGTTAATCTAGTTGGTACTTTGGGGTGTCAAAAGTAAGGATTTCCCAGGAGTTTTCAAAAGCGCCGTGAAAAACAAA
>NW_021777595.1:0-1000 GCF_005508785.2 Acyrthosiphon pisum | reverse complement strand
TCAGAATCTAAAATATACAATAACAATCAATTGGTATGCATTTACCATATAGAATAATAATGATAATACGTACAATTTTCTTTTATAATTGTGGCTCCACGTGAATAACAATAATTAATAAATGTGAGTCAACAATCCACATTTATATAATAAGAATAATATAGCCTTGCACTAATAAAACTACTGTTAATTAATCATTAACTGTATACAATATTTCTAAGCACAATATTATAAATATAATACAAGAAATGTCTCAGGAGATGACTAATAACAATAAATAAATGAAATAACTTAATACAGTAAAACTTCCGTTAACGGTCATCTCTATGTAACGGTTAATTTTTTTGGTCCCGTCGAGTGCATCCTATAGTGTTATTCTACCTCTGTTGGACGGGCACCTCTAAATAGCGGTCATTATTTACAGTCCCTTCGGTGACCGTTATATGGAAGTTCTACTGTATATGTATTACCTAATAAATATTTATATAGTATAGTAATTAATTAAATTAATAAGCAGTGAGTATAAGAAATGCTTTTGTAACTAAACTGGAACTGTAGAAAATAATCCTGATATAGTGGTTCTAGGAAAAAACATATAGGTACATATTTATACATTTAATTTTTTTTTAATATCTGACTTATTGTTTTACCTATATTTATTGTAACCTATATCAGTTACCTATAGAAAAACCCACAATGAAGTTTATCAAATCCATGTCATCTGGTCTGAATATCTGCAATGTGTATAATATAGGGTGTAACAGATAGAACTGACTTTTGGAGTAACTTTTGTTTTAATCAATATTTAAATTTTTTTTTATATATATAATTTATCGCCACTTGCGCTACATGTGTAATAAAAAAAAAATATATTTTTATTTTTTAATACCGGAAATTTTAAATTTTAAAATTTTAATTTCCGATGACAATAAAACACTCCCACGCTCAGTAGCTCCCCATTTTTTTAGACAAGTTACTCGTTATAATATGAAATGTATTT
>NW_021777594.1:0-1542 GCF_005508785.2 Acyrthosiphon pisum | reverse complement strand
TTTTCCGTTTGCCCAGAAATAAAAAATATGATTCGCAGCAGTACATTATCAGGGTAGGCAATCTACAACGGTAGATCGCGGACCCCGTGCTGTATGTACGTTAGTATAACTCTAAAAGTATCAAAGTTATACCAAGTTTGTCATATTCTACCTATGGTGGAATGATATAATCAATTAATACAAAATCCTAACCTAACCTAACCGTATTAAAATCAGATGAATAAACGCAAACGCATACAAAAAATTCATTCAAATAGGTCTAACCATTTAGGAGGAGTTCAGTCACAACACACGTACAGTAGAATTATTGCGCTTAGCAACACATTCTGCGATTCATTTTTATATTATATGAAATCAACAAACATGCCCGATTAACCAATAGCAACCAATATAATATAACGCCACTGTTGTATTTTTTACATACAGATTTGAGATTTCCTACCTTTCCGGTAGATTTTCCTAAAATTTTATTTCGTAGAAACCTTCTCCTGGCAGTTATACGAACATCTTAAAAAAAAATTTGAGCCAAATCGGACCAGCCATTCTCGATTGATGAATTGTTATACATTTTTGTCTCCATTTTTATATATTAAGATATAACAACCCTGGCGCATCCCCACAAGACACCCTGCATAGTGGAACTGGTTCAATGGCTATGTATCGTGCACAGAATAACAGATTTCTGTCAGGCCGCTGCCCATTCTCTTGCTGTACAGAGTTTATACGTCTTATAGTCACCTTGGTAAGGTACTCGTTTTAGTATAGACGAGATTCATACTTTATAACGCAGTCAACATAGGCGTAATTTCAATAAAAAAATGGTGGGTGTTTAAGCTCTGTATTTTCTAGGCATTTAAATTCAATTATAACTATTAGGCACAGAGCATATTTTAAGTAATTTTCACTGGGTGGCACGTCAGTAAAATTGTCTACCAGAGAAGCATAGAAGGGAAATAAACTGTTATACCTCAATAATTTGAATATAGGTTTATTAACTGAACTCTACTGAGAAAATATATATATCTACAATCTACAAGTTTTATATAGTTTTATTTACTGAGACATATATCTACATAACCGATTTTTCAACAACAAAAAGGGTACCTACGCGCAGAATAAACGATATACCTATACGACTATTCGAGTGATGATTACACGAGTACACGACCGCGAATGTCTATGAGCGTTCAATGTTTTGTTATAGATATAATCGATAAAATATAAATACCTACTTTATCTATTATATAAATAATGTTACTGTACGTCTGTACCCGTATGGTTGATTATGTAGGCAATCGTCTACTAATAATATACCTAGTGATGTATTAACGAATTTAGGAGGGCTGGAGCATACCATGTCTTAAGGACTATGTTTAGGAATTTAATATTGTATGTACATTTTGGCTGTGTCAATGTGTGAGAAGTAAATATTGAACATTAGTGTGTGTAAGAAAATACTTTTGCTCTGGCAGTAAACAGTACCTACCAAAAGAGGAATAAAAATTCACCTTGTTTCGATCAACTTATATTAGATTTAAAAGA
>NW_021777593.1:0-838 GCF_005508785.2 Acyrthosiphon pisum | reverse complement strand
AAATTTGACTAAATACGTAAAATTACGGCAATGTTCAAATTATCTTAGACAGAAATCATAAAAGTTTTTCTTTTTAATTCTAAGATTTGGAAATTAATACAAGGCTCCTAACATATTTTTACAATAGCAGTTGCAAAATAAAAGGAATACATTGTCACAATTTTTATTTATAAGCATTTAAAGTTCAAATTTATACGAAATATGTCAAAATTGCGAAAATTTGCAAGTAATTTAGTGGTTGAAAAATCGTAAAAATTTTTTCTTTTATAACTAAGTTTTTAAAATTTGGTACAAGGTTCTCCATAAGTTTTTCTTTAAAAATAATATATCCTAGACTGACAAATCATCTCCGTTCAGAATCGTTTTTCGTATACAATGATATAATATCATTGGATTCAAATTTAATTCCATCCATTACAGTAACCCACTTGTAACCTACTGTACAGCAGAGCGACATCCACGACTTACCCGCCTTTTTTATTATTATTTATGAATATAAATATCAAACGTTTGTACGAATTATAAAAACTGAAAAAATCAATTTCAATCAACAATTTTTTTTAAATGTATAATCAATTATTAATAATATTACTAACTTAAATTAAAAAATAATTTCTTTGAGCAAAAACGTGATCCCAGATAAAACAAAATATATCATCATACATTGTACAGCCAATATAGCTTCCTCACTCTGTTCAAAATATACTGTATAGTATTACAAAAATATTATTAAACAATATATACCAAATTACTAATTCTCGCATTCAAAACATATGGAGGCGTGTCCAAGTCGTGAAGGAATTCATAAATATATAGTACCTACTAAATAGCGAAAGAC
>NW_021777592.1:0-1113 GCF_005508785.2 Acyrthosiphon pisum | reverse complement strand
TCCCAAATTTCCCGGTTGGAATGAGGTTTATGGAGGCTATTACTGACTCTCAGGAATATCAAAGAGCTCATATAAATTATTTACCATTTGTTAACTTACCACCAAGTTCTCTCGACTGTATAAATTCAGTTTTAATTTACGCGGCGAGCGAAAGTAAGAAATTGGGTCTTCAAACGTGTTTCGTGACTTTTGATCAACCCTTATATATCAAAGCTCGAAATATTGTTGAACAATCAAAATCTGAACCCCAAATTGTAGTACGTCTTGGTGGTTTTCATCTTTTAATGTCGTTTATGGGCACAATTGGTTACATAATGGCTGGAAGTGGTCTAAAAGAATTATGGAATACAATATATGCAGCTAATTCGATTGAAAAAATGATAACTGGACATGCATATTCTAGAGCTGTACGGGCGCATATGTTAACCCAGCTCTGCCTTGGAAAATTAATTTTGGACGAACTTGATTTGACGGAAGAATTCAAAATAACTCTAAAACAACACATTTTAAGTACAGATTTTACCACTGTGACTTTAGAAGATATAAATAAACAAAGCATATTACAAGAATGTATGAATAAATTAGAAAATAAAATTAAAGATATTGCATAAAGAGGTAAGACATCCACGCTTTGGATACAATATTTTTATCTAGTTCATCTTTTACGTCAATTTATTTGTGCGGAACGTATGGGAAATTGGTATCTCCACTTGGAGTGTGTAGAAAAAATGATTCCCTTTTTCCATTCTTCTGGTCATTTTCAGTATGCCAAATCGGCTCATATTTATCTTCAAGATATGTATCAGCTACAACATCATATGTGTCCGATAGAATTTCATAAATTTTGTAAAGAAGGTTACTTTACTATAAAAAGGTCAAGTAAATTTTGGTGTGGAACGTGGACTGATATGACAATAGAACAAAGTTTAATGCGATCTATGAAAGCATCCGTTGGTTTGGTAAGTGGTCGAGGTCTCCAAGTTAGTGTACTTAATCGCTGGCTCCTAGGTACTCCAATTGCAACTTCCATCAATAACCAAATAGAAAAATTTTCCAACGTTTTCAATAATGCTTCAGAACAACATGTCGACCAACGGGATTCTCGAATAAAAA
>NW_021777591.1:17819-19693 GCF_005508785.2 Acyrthosiphon pisum | reverse complement strand
TAAATAGTCTCCCGTTCGAAGCCCATGTTTCAGGATATCAGTATGTGGTCATGGTACGAAATTAAAAAGAGACTAGATCGTGGTGATAAAGGAATAAACCCATTGGATGCTGCTTGTCGTGACCACGATATTGTGTATGCAACAAGTAAAAATTTAGACGATAGACATAAAGCTGATAAAGTGTTAGAAATTCGAGCTTGGGAAAGATTTAAAGCAAAAGATACACCTAGAAAAGAGAAATTAGTTGCGTACGCAGTAACAAACGCGATGAAAGCTAAAAGAAAAATAGGTATGGGTTGCAAACGGAAACGTGCTATAAAAACAAATGGTATACTAGCAGCGAAAAAAAAAAGAATCTCAAAAAAAAAGAATGGTGGTAAAAGGTTGATTTTAGTACCGAGACAATCAGGAGGTGCAATTCCCTTAATACCTATATTTGCAGGATTATCAGCACTTGGTAGTTTGATGTCTGGAGGTGCTAGTGTGTATAATGCGGTCCAAAATTCAAAAAGAAAAAAAGGCAGTGGTTTGAAATCAAACAAGAATAGGTTAAGGAAAAAAAACTGATGATCACGCTACCTGACAGACCGCTTTCGTCTCAAGATATTATAAAATATGTCGGAAAGTTGAAAATCAATCATTTCCGTGGTGTCTTTTCACGTGATAACTTACCTAAAAAACAGCACGCTATTGAATGTGGTATATTAAACTTGGATATATCTTCAGGCGACGGAAGCCATTGGGTAGCGTTTTATAAAAATAAGGACAAAGTTGTATATTTTGATAGCTTTGGTGATTTACCACCACCAATTGAATTACAACATTATTTCAGACAGTTCAAAATAGTATACAACTATTCCAACTATCAAGACTTCAATACATTTAACTGTGGTCATTTATGTCTTGAATTTTTACAATGCATGAATCTATTACATTAAGTTTTACTGGAAATTCAACTGTATTGTCAGCAAATTATTTTCCATCTCTAAACGTTTACGGGGATTCAGAAATAGCTTTGTTATCTTTGCAAACGTTCAATTCATTTCCAAATATTATAAATCCAACTAATAACCGGCTGAAATAGAAACAATTCCTCCAAAGAGAAAAAAAGACGACTATCACGTTTTTGAATTTTGTTTGGAAGACGGATGCTATGAAATAGAAGATATTAACAATTATATGGCAAAAGAGTTATCTCAAGTTAATAACGACCACGGAACACATCTAACATTCAGTATACGTATGGATCCTGTCGATTTTAGAACGTATATAAAATGTAATGGAATACTTCGATTTAATACTTCATTTAGTATAGCACCTGTTTTTGGGTATAGAAAAAAAGATTGTGGACCGTTTCATGAAGAACATCGATCAGATAAAGCTACAAATTTAAACACAATTAATTCTATAAAAGTAATGTGTAATATAGCACATGGGTCATTCAACAACCAACTTCAAAGCCATTCGATATATGAGTTTTTCCCGAGTGGGAGAACAGGAACAAAGGTTGTTCAATCTCCGGTAAACCTTATATATTACAGATTAAACAAAACAGATATTAATTCAATTACTGTTCAGTTAGTTGACCAAAACAATAATCCAATTGATAATTTTAACGAGACGTTAACAGTTGTTCTACATATTAAACGTCACGGATCTGATCATTAAATTTATATCATAGATTTTGTAATGTACGAGTCAGTTACTTTAAGTTTAACTGGGAATGCTACCATATTATCTGTAAATTATTTTCCATCTATAAACCTTTACGAGGACTCAGGAAATAGCTTTGTTATGTTTACAGTCATTTAATTCATTCCCAAATATTAATGAAAATATAATAAATTTTCTATACAAGTAGTTGATTATGAAAA
>NW_021777591.1:14375-15899 GCF_005508785.2 Acyrthosiphon pisum | reverse complement strand
CTCGAAGTCATAGCGATTTAAATGCTTTAAGTTGTAAAACTGGTGCAACTGCTACTGAAGGTAAAGTCGTTTTAAACAAAATAGTCTGGAAGGTCCCACATATCAATGTTGACGATGAAGAAAGGTTAAAATTATTGAAACTTATAGAAAAAGAAAAAAGTCTATTTATCCCTTTTAGATCTTTTGAAACTTTTGAATATCCTGAACTCGGAACCACTAAAAAAGTTGTATGGAATTTAAAAACTGCTTCAAAATTAGAAAAACCACGATTTATCATAATTGGTTTACAAAAAGGACGTAAAAATTTGTTAGCGAAAGATTGTAGTATATTTGACCATTGTAATCTAACAAACGTTAAAGTATTTCTAAACTCGATAGCTTATCCATACGATAATTTGAATTTAGATTTTTCTAAAAATAATTTCACTTTATTATATAATATGTATACATCGTTTCAAGAATCGTACTATGAAAAAAGTATTCGTAACCCGATATTGAGTCCATCTACTTTTCTAGCAAACGCACCAATTATAGTTATCGACACTTCAAAACAGAACGATTCAGCTACAGCCTCAGCAGTGGATGTTCAATTGGAAATTGAAGCTTCAGAATCGCTTACAGGTGTGACTGCTTACTGTTTATTAATTCATGATCGTATTGTAGAATATGTACCTTTTACTAGAGAAGTAAGAAAACTTGTGTAAATATAATTAAGAATTAATTTATAACAATAAAAAAAAATAAATATTATTTAATAATTTGTGTTTTTACTTGAAATAATTTTTTCAGTTTTAAGATTTCCTAAAAATTTGATTACGTTAAATATTTTACGAGGTAGAATTTCGTAGACAATCAGTGTGAAATGTGTTACACGGTAAAATAAAAGTCTCCAAGGGGGACATTCCCCCTTGAAAAAAAAAAATTACCGTGGAAAAGCTGGCTGTGAACATACAAATATATACTACTGAGGTCTAATCTACACACAAACATTCATTTTTATATATATAAAAAGAAGAATGGGCTGTGGAATGGTCAAACGACCAATGTTGGCCGCGTATCCTTCAGTAGTGATGGCGTTACGCAAGTGGATGTACTCGTCTGATCGTTACTTCAACTGATTGAAACGAACGAGATTGAGACGCTCCATTAATGTTCAAATTAAAAAAAATTAATAATAAATAAATATTATTCTCAACTCCTATAACTCATAGCAACTATTAATAAACAAAAATTTCTATCGTAAATCTTAAAATTCCTGTTTTAGCGCACCTACCGGGGGTGATCAATTCCCTTTTTTAAATTAGTCTAAAACTTTCTCTGGGATGTCCTATTTAATTTAAAAAAAAACGGCACGACGATTGAATAAGTAGTTTCAGAGTTTATCTCCCCCAAAAAAAGCGACTTCATTTTATATAGTAGTATATAATATATACAAATAGATTTAATATTATTAAGCCAATATTATTATCTGATATTTACCTGACCATTTAATTTCGTCGGCAATGCTTCTCACACAATGATTAA
>NW_021777591.1:11578-13081 GCF_005508785.2 Acyrthosiphon pisum | reverse complement strand
TTCGCAGCAGTATATTATCAGGTAGGCAATCTACCTGCGGTAGATCGCGGACCCCGTGCTGTTTATACGTAAGTGTATGATTTAACTCTAAAGTATCAAAGTTATACCAAGTTTATCGTATTCCACCTATGGTAGATTAATATAATCAATTAATACAAAATCCTAACCTAACATAACTACTAATATCAGATGAATAAATAAAACCAAATTTAACCATTCCTAAATTAGTCTGTCTTCTTCCTAGAGGTTTAATCTACACACAAACATTCATACCAAACTGAACCCGTGCACTCCGTTATCAGTAAAAAATTGTAACTAAAAAAAAATTATGATTGTTCAACTGTTTTTGGATGTAACTTGCTGCAATGTTCAATAATTTGATTTGGTGCTAGCTTGTACCTGATCTGCCCAAATAACCAATGGAAACCAATAACAAATAAATACTAATTTCTACTGTAGACTGTAACCAATGGCAACTATTTAAAAAATAAATAAAAATAAAATTTCCAATTTCTATCGTGAATCTCGAGATCCCTGTTTGAGCACCTCTTTAAAATGCGATTTTCGAAAAATCCTTTCTTAGTGCGCCTATACATTGTAATAAGTACATTTACTGAAAATTTCATATCCATAGCTTCAACAGTTCCGGCTAGACGATGATGAATCACCCAGGACAAGCCTTTTTATATATACAGATTACAACATAAATGTCATATATTATAGAATATAGCTAAGTATTGTTGGTTCGTGACACGAGAGACAAGGTTGTACTTACCCACTATTATGCTATGCAAATGGTAAATTTATATTCTCATTGTTTAAAAAAATCCCTTAAACAACTACAATAAGTAATTTATTTCATTTTTAAAGTGAGAAATATACACCCACGACTCACGAGTGCATATCATTATGTATATTACTCGTATTTATACATGCATAAATCTTAAATAATAAATCTGTAAATCTGTTACGTTCATGATAAAATATGTTTAACACAGATAGTTTCAATAATAATAATGAAAAATGCTGCGTTCCCGGATTTAGCGCATAAACGCTTTCATTAATAATAAATATAATATCATGCAAAATATGTTTTTAAAAAGTTATATAAATATTCTGGAATAATATACATAATATTATGTATAGGTATAGATTACCATTCAAACGTTTATTTTCGCGAAACCTAACTATATGGTTATTACTAATACAATATCACGTAACCACGTAGGTAACTTACTACATATTACTACTTAACCATAGTTAAACGATCTACTTAAAATTTTAAAATTTTAATTATAGCCATATTATTATAGCTCAGGCTTCTTTAAAATGAATCGTCAGTAGTTATTATTTATTATAAAAAATACACGCTGCATACTGTATAACAAAATTTAAGCAATTAAAAATTTATAAAAATATAGTATAGTAAAATGAAATGTATACAGTGTATCACGCGATTAATTAAAAATCATATATTTAGGAGTATCTAGGTAGTGTGAAAAT
>NW_021777591.1:8074-9075 GCF_005508785.2 Acyrthosiphon pisum | reverse complement strand
TGATATTACTATATAATATATACCAACGTACTATATTACATACTATATACTATATACATACATTAGGTATACTACATAAGGTGTAACAGGACTATTTAACAAATTGCCATTACAAACGTTGCTAGATTTGTCAAATAGTCCCGTTACACTCTGTATATTAGTGGCGTAAATACGGGGGTAGGAGGTATGAGTGTCGTACCCCCCCCCCCCTCCCACATGACTTTATTTTTTAATAAACCGGTGAACCATATTTCTGTACTTATTATTTTTTGGTACTAATAACTATAAAAGGCATCCGTAAAGAGCCAAATCACACATTTTTCCACGGGCGCATGTACACTCCACCACGAGACCCTTTTTAGATTCTGAGTGGAACGATGAATGTATTGATTTTACAATGATGTGTGTTTTTTTTTTTATTTTTTTTTTTTTTTTTTTATTTTTTTTTTGTGTCTGTCATCACCTTTTAGGACAGTAAAACTGCTTCGATTTTCTTCAACAGTAACTTTTATGATTGGAAAGTGAATCTAGTTGGTACTTTGGGGGGTCAAAAGTAAAAATTTCCCAGTAGTTTTCAAAAGCGACGTGAAAAACAAAAGAAAAATTAAGGAAAAACGGGAATTTTTACGCAAAATCGATTTTGGTTTTTGGTGTAACTCTAAAACAAATGACTGTAGATATATGAAATTTTCACAGGTTGTTTATATTTGCATTTTCTATACACGGTAAAATTTTGAAAATATTTTGATTTATTTTGAGCTCTTTACGGACATTTTCATTTTCCATTTTTTTTTAGTTTTTTTTCTAAAAATATCAATAAAATTTTATTTGTTGGATAAAAAAGCTTGAAAATTTAATAGAAGGCTCCTAGTATATTGTTTCAAAGGCAGATGAAAAATATTAAAAATCGTTAGTCACAGTTTTTTTTTATAAGCATTTAAAGTTCAAAAAATGACAAAATATGGAAAAATCACGAAAATTTGCAAATTATTTCGAGTTAG
>NW_021777591.1:2261-8024 GCF_005508785.2 Acyrthosiphon pisum | reverse complement strand
ATATTATTCGTGGGTACTTGAAACTTCTAAATTATAGTATTATATATCTGTGATAGTACCACGGTTTTTTTGTTGATGTATAACGCGTTATAAGTACCTAATAAATATTATGATATGATTAATTTGGAATTTTATTATAGGTACTAATACCTATAATATTATGTCTTATACCTAGACTAACATACCGTCTCCGCTCAGAATCGTTTTTCTTATACAATGATATTATATCATTGAATTCAAATTTAATACCATCCATTATACAGTGACCCACTTGTAACCTACTGTACAGCAGAGCGAAATCCACTTACCCACCTTTTTTCTTATAAAATGATGTTATTATATCATTGAATTCAAGTTTAACACCATCCATTACAATGAACAACTTGTAACCTACTGTACAGCAGAGCGACACCCACTTGCCCAATTTTTTATTATTGAAGCCTATTTATATTAGAGTAACTACTAATTAACAACTGGTTTTTCGGTTTCTCAGCATTTTTGTGTTTATTAAACGTGTGGTGTTCGATTAAAATTTCAGCTTTCAATATGTGTCATGTGGCATAAACAAAATCAAAATATTGAGGATTAGGTAAGTATTATCAAAATAAGGCTTACATCATTTGTGACTATTTGTCATATATTGGCCTACAGCGTTAAAATAAACGAATAATGTTACACAAGTTATAATGATCAAATCGTAATGTGGGTCCCGACAGTTAGTTCAACACAAGCAAATAATACCTATGAGTTTTATTATTTCGTTGTAACCACAATATTTTGACAAAAGTGAGAGTTAGGATATTTGTCCTTTTTACCATCGATATTATATTATGAACCCATTACGATGGACCTTTTACCGTTAGAATGCGAAGTTGTATACTCATTAACTACCATTACTAATATGAAGTTGATTCTGAAAAGTCAAAAATTTCATAAAAAATTCCACTGTATAATTTATACAATTAAAAAGGGGTGTTCTCGTTTGAAAAACAGAAGTTTTATCTGCGCAGGACATTCCTTAAGTAGTAAAAAAAATCTCAAGTATCTGGTCTTAGAGTATGTATAAGAATTCCAAAAATCCTATTTCAAATATATTTATATATGTGTGTGTGTGTGTTTGTGTGTGTGTGAATATACGTATAGTTCGTGTCCAACGTCTAAGTGTGTGTGCGCAGGTGGTTGTGCATGTACGGGGCACAAACATATATATATATATACATAAACATTCTATAGTTACTGTAGTCTGTAGATTAGATGTGG
Source organism: Acyrthosiphon pisum (assembly GCF_005508785.2). NCBI lineage: Eukaryota > Metazoa > Arthropoda > Insecta > Hemiptera > Aphididae > Acyrthosiphon > Acyrthosiphon pisum. Next base: position 6,764 of record NW_021777591.1, on the reverse strand, counting down.
AATGGCGCGGGGTGGTTAAAATATCCCGCAGAGTTTGCGATGAATAACGCCGGCGAACATAACATAGTGTACAATATAATATATTATTACGTAAGTAGTTAATTCTGTTACCAAAAAATCTAAAAAATACATAAGCACAGTTTATTTTTATAGTCATTTTAAGTTCAAATTTGGACGAAATTACATATTAAAAAACCTAGAATAACTATTTTATAGTTATTTTGTTGTGACAGTATAATATTATTCATGAGTACTTGAAACTTCTAAAGTATACTATTATTATATCTATGATAGTATTACGATTTGTAGTGATGTATAACGCATTATAAGTACCTAATAGATATTATGATATGATTAATTTGGAATTTATTATAGGTACCTATTATAGGTCAATTTTTTTTTAATACCATAGATAAGTATATATATGTCTAATACATAGACTGATATACCGTCTCCGCTCAGAATCGTTTTTCTTATACAGTGATATTATATCATTGAATTCAAATTTAATACCATCCATTATACAGTGACCCACTTCTAACCTACTGTACAGCAGAGCGACATCCATTTACCCACCTTTTTTTAGTGTAAACTCTGCCACGAAAATAAAACAGGTACAATTGATTTCATGTAAACACCCCCAGTAAAAAAAAAACCAAGTAACAGTACACACTATACAATTAATATAATATACAGATTATTATTAAACAAAAAAACAATAATTTTATAATAATTATCCTTAACAAATAAGTATAATATGCCAAAAAATATAAAAAAACTCAAACATAATAATTGTTGGAACAAATCATAAAAAATTGCAATGGCCAGTATTATGTTAAAAAATGAAGATAGATAATTGCAATAACTAATATAATCAAAAAAGATGTAGGTATACTATATAATATGACATTTTATGTTAAAAAACTTTTAATATTTTCAACTGTGAACTAATAATAATAATAATTATTATTATTTTATTTTTGCAACATAAGGATATCATACAATTATTTTACAAAATTTAGATTAATATAATGCAGTACCCCCTTTAAGCAAAGCTTGTGCTGGGGCACAGTTCTTATAGATTAAATAAATATATACAATGTGGTTTTTTTTTTTATTACTAATTAGTTAATAGAATAGGATTATAATAATATAGATATATAATAATAATGAACTAAAATTATGGGATACAATTTGTAGATATTCAAACCATTAAGTGTAATGTATATATATATATACATTCATTATTCTAACTATTTAGTATTTATAGCTTTCTCTAATGACTAACACAATAATTTTTTTTTTCATTTTGAATTTTTGAGTTCACTTAGTAGATAAATATAATTTAGTTTTACATAAGGAAGGCCTTAATACTGGCGGAGTTTCCATATCGGTAAAGCACGATTCCGTATGTTATACCCTTTTGAGAACACGATTTCGTACGATTCCGATCAAACAATGGATTGTCAAAATGACCCCGACGATTACGTACAATTTTCTGTGCAATGTTGCCATGTATTATTAATTATTATTGTCAATTAAATAAAGTTGATGATAATTATTTGCATAGGCGTAATTAAGTGGAGGCTTGGGGGGCTTAGCGCCCCCAAATATTTATCTAGCCTTTTATGTACCCATAAAATGTTGTAAAAAAAATTATAATTTTATACTTATTGGTACTTATTAGTTGTTACAAAATATATTTTATTATATTTTTATGAATTAAAATTATTTTGCGTGATCTAAACGTATAGTTTGTCTGCTAAGGCCATTTGATTGAATCATCCTTTAGATGCTCCGGCATACTGCGTTTGGAGGAATACGGTGACCACTCGGCATAATCCGATCGTCTGTTTGGACTTTCATTTAGTTACAAAAAATAGTTAAGAATACGCCAAACGTACGTAAAAGGCTATAACTAAGTCATATAGTCAAATATCTACGTAACCTTATAGAAATCTGGCAACATTGCGCTAAAATCTTAGGTACAAAACGCACGGCATCGTGTGCCTTTTCTGCCAGACACAGTTTACAGCTACTAAGTGGCTACTGCACCTCTGCAAGACAATAGAACTTCCATTCGACGTATTTTAAATTAAGATTGCCAGAGCTTGTTGTATCGCTATGCTTCGGCGTCTACAGGCCAACATTTGTTCGCATTCATTTAAATATATGCAACGAATACACATTTATAGCCAAGTATGCATTTACATAAAATACGCAAAAATATGCAAAATTGAGTGTCGTATCCCCCCCCATTACTTTTTTTTTAATTGGTGAACCATATTTATGTACTTATTATTTATTGGTACTAATATACCGATATATTATACCTAGGTAGTATACTTTATAGAAACAACAAATAAAAACCCAAATCTCCTATGGTAGCTGTAACTAAGATAATATTACTTCGTAATAAACACTAGTCACTTTATTGCAAATTGAATATTGCGCAAATATATTGAAATAGTGCAGTTTAACCCGATTTTGGGTAATTTTAGGAAACTTATAATAGTTACCTAATAGGTATATTTCAACGAGTTAGGCACAATGGTACAATAATTATAACTTATAACCAATTGAAACCTAATCCCGATAGACAAATTCTGACACATCCATCAAAAGTTTAGAAAAGTCTAATGTGTCTCACTGTCTCTTGTTGATTCTATAAATCTAATTGAAAATACAATTGGTAAACTTCAAAAAATACCTGGAGAAAATGTAAATAAAATAAAAAATAAAAATTGATCAACTTTAACAAAAAAATCAAGGGCTCATCATTTTGAAAAACATGGCTAAAATTTTGAATGGAAATAATGAAGTACATATTTATATTTTTATTTTTCACCGGCTATGATAAATGATTTGCTATGTGCTCCTGACTTCAGTTGACGTCGAACGTTCTTTTAGCACATATAAAAACATTTTAACCAACCGTCGTACAAATATGACATCAGAGCACATGGAACAAAATATGGTTGTCAACTGTTTTCAAACATTTTCTCAGTTGAAAATTTAAAGTAATTGAATATTAAATATAATTATTAATGATTTAAACAAACTTTTCTTAACATGTAGTATATTTTATTATATACCTACCTATTTATATCAGATCAGTTTTTTTGTATCTGTGTTTTATTATTTTGCATATAAATGCATACTATTTTTAGTTCAAGAAAATATTTTGATAAAAAAGCATCATTTTTGCATATATTATTATGATATTTAAAGAATATTTTCAACTATTTAAGAGAATATTAGCATCTTATATTGGTTATTTTAAAAGAATATAATTCCGGCCCCTAGACTTATAACCTTTTGCAGATTGCAACTTTGAATAAATTACGTCTACACAGATTATTCCACGAATCTACTCAAAAAAGTACATTTATAACTTTATTAAATAGTATAGAATTATTTATTTTCATGTTATGCTTTATACATTATACAGATCACAATCGTTGGACTAACAGGTTTTTATGATAGAAACCAATTTTTTTTAAAATTATATTAATGTATTTTTCTATTCGTTGATGGTTTGTATATTTAAAAATAAATATATTAAACAAGGCGTGATAGTTTTGCCTGAGGAATAATTTTATTTTCTTGATATAATAAACCTTATTAGTTATTAACTCTCTACCTATTTAAGTATTTGTGTATCGATAAGTAGTGGGCCCACAACATATTTACTATGAAACATATTACATATTATACATACTTTACTACTAGGCTGGGCAATTTAATGTTTTTTTTAACTTAGTTAAGTTAAGTTAATATGCACCAATAACAAAAATTATTAAGTTAAAAGTTAATTTAACGGTAGGTTAAGTTAAAAGTTAATACCTATAGGTACACACTTTTTGTCAGTCTTGTAAAAATTATTTTTTCAAAAGTATTAAAATACTAATAGGTACTAATATTCGAATAAAAAAGTATTAAAAATACTTTTAAAATACTATTATAAAAATGTATTTTACGAATACTTACAAAGTATTTGAATACAAATACAAATATTTTTTTAAAATTGTATGCTATATAATATACATGTATATTGTACACCAGTGTAGGTACCTTTTATGTTACTACTTATCATAGATTTTAAAAATTATCATAACATATTATATCTGACTATTTAGAGATACCTATATACATGCTCACTTATTTCATTCTGCATTCAGATATATTTCAACTAATATTGATTAAATTTTAATGAAAAAATAATACGAAATAATAATTAAATTTTAAATAAAGTGTCAAATTATTTTCAAAATTTCATCGTATATATAAAATACTAATATAAACATTCAGTGAAATTTTCAAGTATCTACAGTCATTCGTTTTTTAATTACAACAAAATAAGAAAATCGTTACATGAGAAATCAAGTGAATATCAAAAGTTGTAAAAATATGAATTTCAAACGATCATAAAAATTTAATTTGACTTTCTTATAGATATTTTTTGTTTGATAAAGGTAGATAATCTTATAACGGATTCTTGTA
>NW_021777591.1:0-1938 GCF_005508785.2 Acyrthosiphon pisum | reverse complement strand
TTAACTCAAAATAATTTGCTAATTTTCGTGATTTTTCCCATATTTTATCAATTTTTGAACTTTAAATGCTTATAAAAAAAAACTGTGACTAAGGATTTTTAATATTTTTCATCTGCTTTTGAAACAATATACTAGGAGCCTTTTATTACATTTTCAAGCTTTTTTAATCAACAAATAAAATTTTATTGATATTTTTAGAAAAAAAACTAAAAAAAAAATGAAAACTCACAATATCCGTAAAGAGCTCAAAATAATTTAAAATATTTTGAAAATGTTATGGTGTATAGAAAATTCTAATATAAACATTCAGTCAAAATTTCATGTATCTACGGTCATTTTTTTTAAAGTTACACCTAAAACCATATTAAATTTTGTGAATAATCGATTTTGCGTAAAAATTCCCGTTTTTCCTTAATTTTTCTTTGGTTTTTCTTGGCGCTTTTGAAAATTACTGGGAATTTTAAATTTTGACCTCCCCAATACACCAAAGATGTTCACTTTCCAATCGAACAAGATACTGAAGTTGAAAATCGAAGCATTATTTCGACTACTTATCGTGTACACAGACACAAAAATAAATTAAAAATTAAAAAAAAACACACATTATTGTAAAATCAATACATTCATCGTTCCACTCAGAATCTAAAAAATTATGCACAATATTGTACGCTTTTATTTTATTTAATACTTTATTATTCATTATTATATTACATTTGTAAATACGACGTTGATGGTGAATGTTATAATTTGATTGTTAACAGAAATAATAAAATCTAATCTCAAAATATTATTTTTTAAACGTATTTGAAGTTTGTATGTGGGTTAGAAATTATATTACAAAATATTAAGCCTGGTAGGTACATCTATCGATAAAAATATAAAATATAATTAATCATCATGCTTGGAGTAAATAATTTATCTATCGTTATCCGTTTTTATGTTGTATATACCTAATACGATACTTGTGAAAATCCCATTAAAATCGGTTCAACTGTTTCGAAGCTTTTCCTGGATAAACAGATAGCCAAATGCATCTGTGCGTGTTTCATGCAATATAGTATGTAATGTATACACTATAATATACATTATATACATTTAACTCTGTACATTTAAAAATCACTGCATCGTATGAAATTTGAAAACTGCATTCGTGCAGATATGCATTATAATTAAAAAAAAAAAAAAGGTGGGTAAGTGGATTTCGCTCTGCTGTACAGTAGGTTACAAGTGGGTCACTGTATAATGGATGGTAGGTATTAAATTTGAATTCAATGATATAATATCATTGTATAAGAAAAACGATTCTGAGCGGAAACGGTATGTCAGTCTAGGTATTTAAAAAAAATTGACCTATAATAGGTACCTATAATAAATTCCAAATTAATCATATCATAATATCTATTAGTACTTATACGCGTTATACATCAACAAAAAACCGTGGTACTATCATAGATATATAATAGTATACTTTAGAAGTTTCAAGTACCACGAATAATATTATACAATCACAACAAAATAACTAAAATAGTTATCCAAGGGTTTTAATATGTAATTTCGTCCAAATTTTTACTTAAAATGACTATAAAAATAAACTGTGTAAATGTATTTTTTAGATTTTTTGGTAACAGAATTAATTACTTACGTGGAATCTTGTTTTAAATTTTCAATTCTTAGATACAAAAATTGAACATTTCATAAATTTTTAACTACAAAATAATTTTTCAAATTAAAATTTGATAAATTTTGTCAAAATTTGATCTTTAAATGCTGATAAAAAAAATTGTGCCTATGTATTTTTAATATTTTTCAACTGATATTGTAACAATATATCACGAGCTTTGTATTAAATTTATACACTTTTTGGCTCAACAGATAAAACTTTATTGATATTTATAGAAAAAAAAAAACTAAAAAATTGAAAACTGAAAATGTCCGTAA
>NW_021777589.1:0-880 GCF_005508785.2 Acyrthosiphon pisum | reverse complement strand
TACACTTTCATATCTTAGATTTAAAAAGAAAAATTTTTATGAATTTCTAACTCGAAATAATTTGCAAATTTTCGTGATTTTCCCATATTTTGTCATTTTTTGAACTTTAAATGCTTATAAAAAAAAACTGTGACGAACGATTTTTAATATTTTTCATCTGCCTCTGAAACAATATACTAGGAGCCTTCTATTAAATTTTCAAGCTTTTTTATCCAACAAAAAAAATTTAATTGATATTTTTAGAAAAAAAACTAAAAAAAAATGGAAAATGAAAATGTCCGTAAAGAGCTCAAAATAAATCAAAATATTTTGAAAATGTTATGGTGTATAGAAGATGCTAAGATAAACATTCAGTCAAAATTTCATGTATCTACGGTAATTTTTTTTAAAGTTACACCAAAAACCAAATTCAATTTTGTGAAAAATCGATTTTGCGTAAAAATTCCTGTTTTTCCTTAATTTTTCTTTTGTTTTTCCCGGCGCTTTTGAAAACCACCGGGAAATTTAAATTTTGACCTCCCCAATGCACCAACGATATTCACTTTCTGATCGAACAAGATACTGAAGTTGAACATCGTAGCATTATTTCGACTACTTATCATGTACACAGACACAAAAAAAATAAAAAAACACACATCATTGTAAAATCAATACATTAATCGTTGCACTCAGAATCTAAAATTCATAACATAAAAGCGTTTTTCGATAATTTCAAAAAGTTTCAAAAAGAGGACTTTCGTCTGGTTTTTGCGGCAATCAGCCCCCCTCCTTCCATATTAACGTTATTATATTATAGTGAGCAAAAATTGGTATAGTAGAACTGTGGCATGTTCCAGGAATCCGCCGAAAGTGTAATTTATAGACGATCGTCGATTCCACA
>NW_021777588.1:0-617 GCF_005508785.2 Acyrthosiphon pisum | reverse complement strand
GTACTAAAATGACCTATAAAAAATAACCGGGTAAATGTATTTTTAATATTTTTCAACTGATATTGTAACAATATATCAGGGAGCTTTGTATTACATTTATACACTTTTTTGGGCCCAACAGATACTTTATTGATATTTTATAGAAAAAAAAAACTAAAAAAATTTAAAACTGAAAAATGTCCGTAAACAGCTCAAAAAGAGTCAAAATATTTTCAAAATTGTATGGTGTATAGGAAATGCTTAATATAAACATTCATTAAAATTTTCATGTATCTGCAGTTATTCGTTTATGAATTACAACAAAATAAGGAAATCGCTACATGAGAAATCGAGTGAATATCCAATGTTGTAAAAATTTAAATTTCAAACGATCATAAAAATTTAATTTGACTTTCTTATAGATATTTTTTGTTTGATAAAGGTAGATAATCTTATAAGGAATCTTGTATTACATTTTAAAATCTTAGATTTAAAAAGAAAAATTTTTATGAATTTCTAACTCGAAATAATTTGCAAATTTTCGTGATTTTTCCATATTTTGTCATTTTTTGAACTTTTAAATGCTTATAAAAAAAAAACTGTGACTAACGATTTTTAATATTTTTCATCTGCCTTTG
>NW_021777587.1:0-900 GCF_005508785.2 Acyrthosiphon pisum | reverse complement strand
TAAAGGTATATGTAGGTATGCTAATATAAAACATTCAGTGAAAAAATATGTCATGTATATACGATTATTTTGTTTAGAATTATACCAAATACGAAAATCAAATTTCTAAATTTAAAAATTCCCGTTCCGTCATTATTTTTTGTTTTTCCCGGCGCTTTTGATTATTATTAACATGAATAAAATAAAAATAAATTTAATAAAACTATATATTATGTTCACTACTATGCAAATTAAAATTATATTTTTTGAAACTGTCTTGAAATTGTCTTCATTTTTTAATAAGATTACCTAAGATATTTTTTATGCACTTGACTTTTTTTGGCATGTTATAATTTAAAATATAATAATTAAATAATAACAACACTACAACAGCGCCGTGTAGTGAAGGTAAAGTTATTAATCAGTTACCACAGATGTAAAAAAACGCTGTAGCTCGAGTTTGTAGGCTAATAAGTAGAGACCGCATTTATATGCACAAAAAGACCTCGAAATATGCTTCTAAAAATGCTCTAATATGCTACAAAATATGCACATAAAATTGAATCGAAAACATCTTATTTAAAATTATGCAAAAAATAAGTATTAATTAATTAAGTAAGAAAAGAGGTATATAAGGGTTTTAATAGTATAAAAAAGTATATTTTTGTCATCTTCACTAAGTTTTTCACCATTTAACATTATTAATCTTCAATCTATAAAATATTAGCCCAGATCGGCTTCCGTCGAACACTTGAACTCTATTATAGAAACAACGAATTTATTTATATTAATATTATACTAATATACACATATATATGTATATCATCTTTTTTTTTGGCAATAATACTGGTCGTAATATTATCGATATATGATCTTGTGGCTGTGAACGTGAAAATACAACGAAAAACAAATATATGTGGT
>NW_021777586.1:55437-56404 GCF_005508785.2 Acyrthosiphon pisum | reverse complement strand
ACTTAATTGAAAAAAAGAACATACATAATATCAAAAGAGATTATAATATATCATATGCTACCAAAAGACATGAAAACGATTTAATAAGTGTTAATCATTGGGTAAAAGAGATGATAGCGAAAGGTGATGAAAGTCCAATAATATATTTTAAACAACAGGGAAACAGTGACAATAATGTTCAAAGTTTTACAAAAGATGATTTTTGTCTAATCATAATGACACAGTTTCAGTCAGAGTTACTAATGAAATTTGGAAATGATAAAGTATGTATAGACGGAACTCATAGGTTAAATGGGTATAATTTTCAGTTGTATACTATAGTTGTGGTGGATGAGTTTGGAAACGGATATCCCGTTGCATTTTGTTTTTCTAATAAATCTGACACCGCTTTATATAAACATTACTTTCAGTGCATTAAAAATGTAATGACTGAAGATTTTGGGAAGTACTTTAAAATGATGTATTCATGTAGAGTAGAAAAGTGGGCATATTTCAATAGAAAAAACATTAGTATAAGTACTTAGAGGCACTTCACAAAACCATAAAATATAGTTATTATTAGATGGGAAAACTCCTATTTATAAATTATGATTACCTATCTATTAACTATTATTATCTATAAATTATTGACATTTTAATTATTTTATCTAAATGATTTATGATTGACACTTCAATATTTTTGTTGCAATATTATTTTTACTATTTTTTTTTATGTTATTTCAGAGTTGTATATTATAATTGTAACCAAAATGTATTAACTGACAACTAGATATTTCCAAAATTAAATTTTCATATTTATTAAGTCGTCAAAGATGTGTTATGTATTTATGTTATTAACAAGTTTTGTTTGATCAATTAGATTCAATATCTGAGGGTAAAACATTAATTTGCCCTGCCTTGGTGAATATAAAATAGTACATACAGATTCAAATATGATAAAGTAAAATAAATTAACTTACTACGGTAC
>NW_021777586.1:51857-53174 GCF_005508785.2 Acyrthosiphon pisum | reverse complement strand
GATATAAATATTTTTTGTAAAGTATAACAGTACAAATATATATAATATGTCTACTGTACAAGTTATAATACTACAATTTTTGTATTGAATTAAATAAAAACTTTGTATTTGATATTTGTTTTTAAGTATTCAATTTTTGTTTCTTTTCTCATCTCAAGTATTAGAAAAAAATTTCAAATGTTTTGTTAAACTGCATTATCGTTTATGTTTATACTCAATGTCACACATAAAATGTTGTTTACTGGGATATTTATAATAGTAATTACATTTGAAAGTCAATGTTTTAAATATTTAATTCAATTGATGTCAGCTACTGATATGTATTGAATTTTCAAAAAGCAACTCACTTTTATACAAATTTTTGTAGTTTTTTTAGACCTAGAAAGTTTAAAGTTGTATTTTTGACTAGGGCACGGGATCAGTTGTAATTTCCAGAAATCAGTCAATATCACATAGTTTGTGGTTATAAAATAGTAATAATAATTTCAAATCTACTACATGGCAAAACGCAAATTAATTATTTCAATATTTCAAAATACAAATTACGTTAACACGTTATCAATAAACGTTATCATTACAATTTATGTAAACATTGCCAGCTTTGCATATGGTGGCGTTATTCATGCCCTCCTGTAGTGTTGTATAGGAAGTCGGCTATCTAGTTGTTTTATATATCTATGATTATATCATTTAGTTTCATAGATAACCTGATATGTTTAAAAAAAAAACGAATTGTTTCATTTCACCTCGCAGTTCCAAGTCACTTTGATTGACGGTACACTAGAAATTGATTGTCCTGGAGAAATTATGTTGTTGACATCTGAGGTGTTGGAAAAAGTTAATCACTCGACAATAGCAAAGTCATTTGATAGATCAATGGCTTTATTATGGCCCAACAGTGTTCAGCATGACGATGTTTTACTTTTTGTTAGCGACGCAGCACCATATATGGTTAAATCGGCATCTGTAATAAATGTTCTTTATTCTAAAATGGTCCACATTACATGTTTGGCTCATGGTCTTCACAGGGTTGCAGAGGAGGTTCGTAACATGTTTCCAAAAGTAGACAAACTAATTTCAAATGTTAAAAAAACTTTTTTAAAAGCACCATATCGAGTCCAAATGTTTAAAAACGAAGCTCCTGAAGTAATGCTCCCGTCTGAACCTATAATTACTCGTTGGGGGACATGGTTAGATGCAACAGACTATTATTGTAAACATATACAAAGCATTCGAAATGTTTTTATGAAGTTGGATGACGATTCAGCTTCTATATTAAAAGTAAAAAATATATTGGATGACCAACAATTAGACGCA
>NW_021777586.1:42840-51807 GCF_005508785.2 Acyrthosiphon pisum | reverse complement strand
GAATCTGAACGGATAGTGAACATAATGAAAGTCAACTGTATAAAAATCGATTGCAATCTAATTTCTGGTTCATTCAGTAATGGTATACCAGAGCCAGACTATATACGAGTTTTTCCCTTCTTCGCCGCCTGGACATAAAATCATCGAAGTTCCGAAACATTTAGTTTTCTATCGGCTCAATTCTTCGTCTATAAGTAAAGTAAATATAGTACTAAAAGATCAAGATAATAATTTAATCAATTTAAGAGGGGAGCAAATCACAGTTCGTATACAAATCAAACATAAAGATGGCTATTAAGTTCAATAGCTATATAAAAAGAAATGCGATTAAGAGTGCCTACAGTTCTACTAACAAGGTTAATACGTCAAGACGTCTTCCGTCCAAACTAACTAAACAAAATCTATCGTTTCTACGGTCTTAAAAGTTCTATAATCATGGATGATATGTATTTGGACGTAGCCGGTGGATATGATGATGAATGTAAAATAACCCAAATGCAGTACCACTCTTTCCTGCCTTATTCTTCAACAGCTTTATCCAATAACGATGAAATTAGAATATCTATTCAAAATATGGACGCATATAATCTGCCCTGTGAGAGCTATCTTTATATTGAAGGTAAATTAAATATACCGACAGATGTTGCATCATATGCGAACGAAATAAATTTTACCAACAATGGTTTAGCGTTTTTGCTTTCTGAAATCCGATATCAAATTAACGGTGTGGAAATAAACCACATTAGTGTTACGCAGAAACGTCAATATGTCTTTCCACACGACTATAGGCCGCAGGATACAGATAACGCATTAAGTATTAACGCGATACAAATGAGTCGAGGGACCGGGAGGTAGGTAGGAGAGCCTGGGCTCTTATAAAAGCAGACCAGAAACGGCCTGTATTCAGACGTGTTCACTCCACTGTACTACGAGCACCTTCACGACACTTTGTAAGACGAATTTGTAATTTGGACTTAGACAAATTATTGAAGTACAATTTTAATAAACCACATAAAAACATTACATCTGTCTACAATTATTAATCAACTACCTCATCATCATCATCATCAGTGAAACGGTCTAGCTACCTGCAATATTAATATTCAAGTAGTCACCTGGACTACCAGAATATTACAATAGTACGTGAAACATTGATTAAAATTTTTAAAATTTGTATTCAAGTTGGGTGACTACTGATTATTGTTGTATTACCTATATAAATATTTGTTAAAATGTCGACCGATGCAATCGAGCTAGCTCTTGTAGAAGTAATCAATTCATTGATTACTTTAAAAAGAAGGAATTAGAGGTCAAACAAATTATGGGTGCGGAGTTGGATTGGGTGAAGAAACCAATATGGAATTTCAAACACTCTTCTAAAATAGTTAGCAGTTGAAGATACATCAAGTTACTTCAACTTTTTAAGAATAAATTAAGTGTTGCGTGCACCCGACTTACAGGAGATGGTGACAGGATGGGATGATGGTAGTAGCGTCAAAATGATCAACAATTTGTGGTTGATGTATTATTTATTTTAAATTGTAAAAATAATAAACAAGTTGAATTTAAACACTATTAGATTATTTAAATTAACGAAGAAAAACCAGTGTCTTAGAAAATAAGCGATTGCTCGTATATTCTCTAAGTCCCGTATTACGTCGTCAACGAAAATAATCTAAGTCGTAATACAAAAATATGATTATCAATAACGAAGAGGTACAGGGTACGTACGGTTGGTGAAATCACGTCTGAATATTGGTCACTCCCAGGGCTCCTATATAGTCCTATCCGCTCTCTTACCAGATCCCTGGCGGACTACGTCGTTGGTTCTCACAGTCCAGGGGGCCTTCTACAAGATGTGCCTTTGGTCGGTGCGGGGTGTCGTAAAATGACCAAGTATACCCGCAGTCGTCTTGTCATAGAGCCAATATCTGATTCTTAGAATCTACTGCGCTCCGAGGAGGTCTCACAGATATCTTAACGGTTCGGGTTTGTCATCTGGCTGTTGGCAGACGCCGAGACTGTTGCTAACGTTTATAGTATTGCTCCCCCAAGGTTTTATGTACAGCGGTGACATCATCTAACTATTTACGTGTTACCATAGGACGTCGATGCTGTGTATTATGATTTATGACTATGTGTAGGGGCGGAGTAGAGGGGTCCGTACGTAGTAGAAGAGATGTTTAATGAATTGCTTCAAAAGGTAAATATTTTATAATATTTATGATTGCTACTGCTGTAGTATTGCTGTGGTATATATATCTTCGATGCTTGGTCAAAACGTGTTAAATCAAAATTATCAAATTTTCAGGAGGAATATCTAAACATTCATAAGTCCTGTGTAAATCCGTTTTTGTTCATTTTTTATTGGAGTTGATTCAATTATTAATATTATAATGGGTATATTAAAAATAAATCATAAAAATCAATTATTTAAAATATTTTCACGATTTTGGTGTACTTAAATCATTTATTTATTTAGATTTTCTAGAAAAAATGTCTTAACTCATTTTGATCTTCACTTAATTATCTTTTATTTTTCATTTTTTTACATTCAAATTAAAACAAAATAATGTTGTTATTATCAAATTTTTTATAGTCTGTCTTTTACTGTTCATGAAGTTGGCCCACCTAAGTGCTTCAATTTTTTTTTAAATCTATGCTATTATTTTGCAAGTCCAAAATTTCACCGTGTAACCAAAAAAATGTAAAGATTGACCAACTTCACGTAGCCTACCCATTTTGACAAAGAACTTCAAATTTGGTATCAAACGAAATTTAATGATTAGCAAGTATTAGAAATCCCCTTTTTGAAATTTGCAAGTCCTTCAGTCAGCTGCTATAAACTTTGGAACTAGTAAAGTTGGCCCACCCACATTGTCCTAGAACTTTGAAATCAGCACCAATCAAAAGCTAATGATTAGCCAGAATTTGCTAGTTCCTTGTACGATTGCTATGAGCTGTCAAAAGTTATGAAGTTAGCCCACCCAAGTTGTCCTAAAGCTTTGAAAATAGTACTGAACAATAGCTTTTAATTTGCAAGTATTTGCAAGTCATGCAGTGGCCACTTACTTTTAAAGTTTTGCAGTTGTCATTTTTTATTCAAATTAGTTTTTTATTTTTATCGATATCAATAACAGGGTTATTTGTTTATAATTTGAATGTATGATTGTATGATGTGAAAAATATTTAAAGCACTGTGATGTTTAAACACATCGTTATGGAATGTCCAGCAAATTCCGGGTCCAACTATTTCAACTATAAAGGGACTTTCAGTATTGTGTTATTAGGTTATTAGGTTGATTATAATTATAAATTTACATGCATAGATATCGGTAGTTATGGAACCAATTCTGATGGTGGTATATTTGCCAAATCTGCTTTATAAAAAGGCAATAGAAGAACACGTGTTGGATACACCGACAGAAAGTGATTTTGGGAGATGATGGTTTTCCGTTACTACCATATTTAATGAAGCCATATGCCAGACGCAACAATAAAACAGAACGAAAAAAGGTTTATAATTATTGGGAATCGCCAAGGTCTGACATACACTCTGGTGGTATTAATTTTAACTAACGCAACTGGGCATGATTGTTTACTTAATACATTCGAATATTCGATTATGATTATAATATCAAAGTTCTTGATTTTACTGTTTAGTATAACAATATTAAGTACCCCTACTTGACTTTATGTATACAATTAACTGCTGTGTATATTGTAATTAAAACTTATCGTATTAAAAAGTATGGAAATCGATCGCCAAAGTGATGGTCAAGGTGGTAGATTTTCACAACGACCAAATAAATCGAATCAATTTTGCTCAGTGTTTGGGTGTAATTCAAGATCTAGACGCATTCCTGATTTAAGATTCCACACTTTTCCTAGTGAAAATGAAAAAAATCTACTTACAAAATGGATAAATGCACTTCGAATTGGGAAAAAAGTTTCCAAACACATGGTACAAACTACCATATGCTTTACCATATTATTGCATTTCAAACGTGATGATTATTTTTTACCAGGTAAATTTTTATTTTAAAAATTCATCTCATTAAAAATATATTTATTTAGTGTATAATTTTTTATAAATGTATCTATATTTCAAATATTTATGTTTTTATAGATACCCATTCGACTAAACGATATTTGAAAAAAAAATGCAGTTCTAACTTGCAATTTTGTATTTCAAAACCAATTTGTTTTACAAAAACGGCACAAGCTGAAGCAAGAAAAAGTAGAACTATAAAAAGGGCAACTCAAGTTGTTAAAATAATTAATTTTTCATCTGTAGAAAGTAAAGAAACATTAGATACTGTCAACGATGATGAGGTTCTTAATATAATTGACACTTTAAAATCTAATACTATACAACCAGAAGCAAATAATGTATCAACACAGGTAACAAGAAGGGTTATATAGAATGTCTACATAAAAAGGTCTACATAGAATGGGTATGCTATGCCACCATTTTGCGACTCATTTATCAATGATAAAATAACAAAATAAAGGAGGAGAAATTCAAATTCACATAACATTATTAGTCGCAAAATGGCGGCGTAGCATACCTGTATCTATAGTGCCCTAGTAACAAGTGGTGACTTTAAAACTCCATTATTATTATCATTAATCAATACTGATAAAAAATTAAGTACATTAACTGGGATTCATTCAGATGAACTTCTTAATAGTATAATTGAATCTTCACAAATAAATCAACTAGTACCTTACTTACAGTAAACAACAAACTTTTTCTTTGGAAGAAAGAGTTATTATGACACTTATGAAACTAAAACAAAATTTGTCTTATTCTGTACTTGCAATACTTTTTAATTGTAGTAGTACTAATAAATTGTAAACGTATTATATTGAATACAATTGATATTTTATCTAGTGTACTAAAATCCGTGATTCCCTGGCCCTCCAGAAATCAAATTAATTCTAATATGTCTTTATGTTTCAAACATTATTCTGATACTAAGATAATTGAGGGGTGACATTCCAAAACGTACTATTGCCATAAACTTGATTTTCCAGGAAGAGCAGTTTTCTGTTTTTGTTAAATATTATCTCCTATAATGACAATTGATGTTTTAAAAAATAGATAAAATTCATCTGAATTGATTTATGAAATCCAAATGAAAATTTAATAATTTTTTTAAAAGATAAATTAGTATACAAAAAAATTAAATCATAGATTTCGTCCAAACCGTGCCATTTCCATAAATAGTGCGTTTTTCTTGGAATTAAGGTAAAAATATATTTGAGTATTTTATTTGGCTATTTTCCAAATAGCACTAATCCATCAATAGTGCGTTTTTCCATAAAACAAGAAAATTAAAATTATTTATGATTACTGTTTTTTTATTTTTTCAAACATGCTTTTTAGTAGAGAGAAAAAAATGTTTTTTTTTAAAAATAAATTAGCTTTATACTATATTTTTTTTGTTTTCATTTGTATTAAAACATTAACGTAATACGTCTTATCTTATTTAAATAATAATAAAATATTTAATAAGTTTTTTACATAAGAACAATAAACTGAGTATAATGAATTATAAAATACTTAAAAACATAACAAAATGTAATCTAGAACACGATATTCACACATCATCCTCATTGTAGTCAATATTACCATTAACATCATACACTGTTGTTGTTTCCTTAAATATATTGGTATAAAACTTCTCAATTTTCTTACATCATTTTGTTTTTTTATACTTATATGGTTTGATCTTTGAAGCACAGGTATCTCATTCAACTTTGAGAGATCTACGTTTTTTTTCAATACTTGCTTACGAGTAATATTTTCTGTATTATATGTTGCCGAAACTCCAACAGTTTTCATCCCAGATTTATATGAAAACACTTTTTGTTGAGTAGTTTTGAAAAAATTGGTTTTTATAAAGCCTTTTACAACAATTTTGTAATTAAAAAATCTGAAGTCACAATCATATATATTGACAGTAGTGAATTTTTGAAAATGTTGATAACAAGTGTTTGGGGAAACTATAACTTCCTTATTTCGTAATGACTTCTCAATACGACCAAAAACTTGGTCTGGTGGCATGTAGCTATGGCCACGAACAGGAAAGTAATGTTTTATTTCTGTGATATGAATTGTTTTATAATTAATATAGTGAAGTAAAGCTGCCATAACATATTGATTTTTATTTTGTGCTGAGCACGAGTCAGAAAATTAATTTAATTTTGTGGAAGGATTTTCCAAGGATGAAAGTCTATTTTCTAGCTGTTAAAAATTGAATTAATATAGATGTTATTTCGTTAGGCCCTCTACCACTATCAGACTCCAACCAAGTGTACAAAAAACAGTTATCAATAGTTTGATGTTCAGCAGAGGTTATAACAAACGTGAGATTGTGTAGCCAAACATGACGACTATAGAACACTTCAGTGACACTTAACTTTGGAAGAGGTTGATTTTGCATCATATCAAATGCCACTGAAATAGTATCATCTTTTGTTTCAATTTTGTGAAAGTTCTTACTTAAGGCTTTGTGTTCATTCAATGTTTTTTGTTGTTCTTCTTTTTTGATTGGGTCTTCTGTTAATTTCATTTTTACAGCTATTTCAGAGCACCAACTACATTATATTTTGCCGAGGGTGGCCAAAACTTAGGTTAAATTCTTGACTAAATATTCTAAAATATTTAGAATATGAAGCTACTTTTTTATTAGTAGGTACCAGTCCTCATTTTTAGCCAATGTTTCCATAAATATTTTACTGATAATCCAGGTGACAAAAAACTTTTTACAGTGTCCACCCTAGTGTAATAGGTTTTTTTACTTTTATAAGTCCTAATATGTGATCTTATAGATTTAGTAGTGTCAATGAATTATATTAATCCAAAGTAATTATAGTAATCCAAGATTTAGCTACAACAAATAATGCTATAGAAGGGTGGCACAATTGTTTCACATCACTCATAAATGGTAAGCATCCTTCAATTTGGCGGTTTATAGATGCATTAAAAAAAGAAGAGAGCATAAACAGATTCAAAATCGAGCAGTACGTAGGTGGCAATGAGCCTCCAAAAAAAAAAATTTACCGAGATAGAGCAGCTAAAATCAAAAAAATATGTACCAATTATAGCAATTATACAAATATTGAAGATTTTCTTCGTGGCATTGCATACAATTTTCAATTGCAAGTTTAATATTTAGTGTTTAATTCTTATATATATATATTATACGTGACTTATATAGGTACCTACCTTAATGTATTTATTATTATTATTTTTTATATTCAATCAAATGTAGTTCATTAATCTTTTTATTTAAAAAAAATATTGCGTATAATTTTAATTGTTAGTTTTATTTGTTTCATTTTTATATACCAACATTTTTTTATAAATATCTACCTCAATGTAATATATTTATAATATTCAAATAAAAATTATTACTGATTCCATTCCTGATTTTCCGATCAATTGTCGTGCGGTAAATGTAATTGCGGTCAGTAGGCTTGCGATCAATTGTTTGCGGTCAATTGTCGCCACGATCAATTGTTTACGATCAATTGACGTGTATCCACTGGAAATAGTGCGTTATGAAAAAAATTGTCCCCTCCACATAAGTTGCTTACATGGTTTTAATATGGGCAATAGTTCGTTTTGGACTAAAAAAAAAAATAGTAAGTTTGGGACGAAATTTATTGTGTAAATAGTACGTTTTGGATGAATTATACATTTATGAACCGATTTTTTTCATAGAATAGATGATTAAAGCTTAATTCTGATAGCGCCAATCGACTTCCCGCCTTTTTTTTCTATAAGAATCGATGCATATCTCGATTTTGTATATTATGGCAATAGTATGTTTTGGAATGTCACTCCTCAATTGTAGATTGTATAGAAATACCGTTGATGAAACCTGAACATTTATCTAGTTCCATTATAACATATTCTCAGTATAAATCAACATATACGGCAAAATGTATGACCGGGATTACTCCTGGAGGAATTTTATCTTTTATTACTCCTGCTTATGGTGGCCGAGCATCAGATAAATTTATATTCGAAAATAGTAAACTTATTGATAAACTAGAAGCTAGCGATGCAATAAAGGCAGATAAGGGATTTTTTATTGATAATATATGTGCCCAACGATAAATTAAATTATACCGAACACCGTTCTTAAAAGGTAAAACACAATTAAGCAAAGACGAGGCCCTTTTAAATGTTACAATTGCAAGTGCCAGGGTACATATTGAAAGAGTAAATCAGAGAATGAAAAAGCAATAAATGTAAGTTATGTTGTAGTGGTTGAGTTAAGAATATAGGTAATTATTGTTAATTAACGTATTTTAAATATGATATACCTATGTTTTGAAACTGCTGAGTTTTTATTTTTTTCCAGAAGTACCTGTGTTATACGTTTTTCTACTTCCTCAGGCACAGATGAATTTGAAATACTTAATTTCTGAGCAAAACTTGGGTGATCCTTCAATGGTTTTGGTGTGTACTTTTGCATAACAGACTTTTGTTCACTCCAAAGGCACTGACGGTCTGTTTGGGATATGGGTTCTAGTGCATCTAATTGAACAAAAAACCATAATATAATATCTGCAAAAATACTTATATTACTAAAAATAGTAATTTAAATTTGATTCATAAATTATTAATTAGGTACTGACCTGAAAATGTGAAGCAATACACCAACAACATGTTTACATCTCTGGCTAGCTCCAGCTTTACATGTGCAATTCAGTTCGATTATTTCCCAAGAACTTTTAAAATTTAGATTACCATTTATTTCATGAGGTTTATCCTTAGGTAATTGCAGAAGTTTGCAGACATGTCGCAAAAATACTCATACTCATTACTTTTTTATTAACGTACCCACAATTAATAATGTGTCCACTGTTTAAAGCATTTTCTCCTTCCACCATATTTTTGGTGGTCGGAGTAGCGTTGCAAAACCTATAAATTTATGATAGAGAAAT
>NW_021777586.1:37757-42164 GCF_005508785.2 Acyrthosiphon pisum | reverse complement strand
CTTTTTCTTTGGAGAAAGAGTTATTATGACACTTATGAAACTAAAACAAAATTTGTCTTATTCTGTACTTGCAATACTTTTTAATTGTAGTAGTACTAATAAATTGTAAACGTATTATATTGAATACAATTGATATTTTATCTAGTGTACTAAAATCCGTGATTCCCTGGCCCTCCAGAAATGAAATTAATTCTAATATGTCTTTATGTTTCAAACATTATTCTGATACTAAGATAATTGAGGGGTAACATTCCAAAACGTACTATTGCCATAAACTTGATTTTCCAGGAAGAGCAGTTTTCTGTTTTTGTTAAATATTATCTCCTATAATGACAATTGATGTTTTAAAAAATAGATAAAATTCATCTGAATTGATTTATGAAATCCAAATGAAAATTTAATAATTTTTTTAAAAGATAAATTAGTATACAAAAAAATTAAATCATAGATTTCGTCCAAACCGTGCCATTTCCATAAATAATGCGTTTTGCTTGGAATTAAGGTAAAAATATATTTGAGTATTTTATTTGGCTATTTTCCAAATAGCACTATTTCCATCAATAGTGCGTTTTTCCATAAAACAAGAAAATTAAAATTATTTATGATTACTGTTTTTTTATTTTTTCAAACATGCTTTTTAGTAGAGAGAAAAAAATGTTTTTTTTTAAAAATAAATTAGCTTTATACTATACAATAAAATACTTAAGAATAATACCAAATGAATATTTTTTTTGTTTTCATTTGTATTAAAACATTAACGTAATACGTCTTATCTTATTTAAATAATAATAAAATATTTAATAAGTTTTTTACATAAGAACAATAAACTGAGTATAATGAATTATAAAATACTTAAAAACATAACAAAATGTAATCTAGAACACGATATTCACACATCATCTTCATTGTAGTCAATATTACCATTAACATCATACACTGTTGTTGTTTCCTTAAATATATTGGTATAAAACTTCTCAATTTTCTTACATCATTTTGTTTTTTTATACTTATATGGTTTGATCTTTGAAGCACAGGTATCTCATTCAACTTTGAGAGATCTACGTTTTTTTTCAATACTTGCTTACGAGTAATATTTTCTGTATTATATGTTGCCGAAACTCCAACGGTTTTCATCCCAGATTTATATGAAAACACTTTTTGTTGAGTAGTTTTGAAAAAATTGGTTTTTATAAAGCCTTTTACAACAATTTTGTAATTAAAAAATCTGAAGTCACAATCATATATATTGACAGTAGTGAATTTTTGAAAATGTTGATAATAAGTGTTTGGGGAAACTATAACTTCCTTATTTCGTAATGACTTCTCAATACGACCAAAAACTTGGTCTGGTGGCATGTAGCTATGGCCACGAACAGGAAAGTAATGTTTTATTTCTGTAATATGAATTGTTTTATAATTAATATAGTGAAGTAAAGCTGCCATAACATATTGATTTTTATTTTGTGCTGAGCACGAGTCAGAAAATTAATTTAATTTTGTGGAAGGATTTTCCAAAGATGAAAGTCTATTTTCTAGCTGTTAAAAATTGAATTAATATAGATGTTATTTCGTTAGGCCCTCTACCACTATCAGACTCCAACCAAGTGTACAAAAAACAGTTATCAATAGTTTGATGTTCATTAGAGGTTATAACAAACGTGAGATTGTGTAGCCAAACATGACGACTATAGAACACTTCAGTGACACTTAACTTTGGAAGAGGTTGATTTTGCATCATATCAAATGCCACTGAAATAGTATCATCTTTTGTTTCAATTTTGTGAAAGTTCTTACTTAAGGCTTTGTGTTCATTCAATGTTTTTTGTTGTTCTTCTTTTTTTATTGGGTCTTCTGTTAATTTCATTTTTACAGCTATTTCAGAGCACCAACTACATTATATCTTGCCGAGGGTGGCCAAAACTTAGGTTAAATTCTTGACTAAATATTCTAAAATATTTAGAATATGAAGCTATTTTTTTATTAGTACCAGTCCTCATTTTTAGCCAATGTTTCCATAAATATTTTACTGATAATCCAGGTGACAAAAAACTTTTTACAGTGTCCACCCTAGTGTAATAGCTTTTTTTACTTTTATAAGTCCTAATATGTGATCTTATAGATTTAGTAGTGTCAATGAATTATATTAATCCAAAGTAATTATAGTAATCCAAGATTTAGCTACAACAAATAATACTATAGAAGGGTGGCACAATTGTTTCACATCACTCATAAATGGTAAGCATCCTTCAATTTGGCGGTTTATAGATGCATTAAAAAAAGAAGAGAGCATAAACAGATTCAAAATCGAGCAGTACGTAGGTGGCAATGAGCCTCCAAAAAAAAAAAATTTACCGAGATAGAGCAGCTAAAATCAAAAAAATATGTACCAATTATAGCAATTATACAAATATTGAAGATTTTCTTCGTGGCATTGCATACAATTTTCAATTGCAAGTTTAATATTTAGTGTTTAATTCTTATATATATATATTATACGTGACTTATATAGGTACCTACCTTAATGTATTTATTATTATTATTTTTTATATTCAATCAAATGTAGGTTCATTAAATCGTTTTATTTAAAAAAAATATTACGTATAATTTTTAATTGTTAGTTTTATTTGTTTCATTTTTATATACCAAAATTTTTTATTAAATATCTACCTCAATGTAATATATTTATATATTCAAATTAAAAATTATTAGGGTCAAGTGGGGTAATTGTAAATGATATTTTATAGTTTGGCTTGAAAACTATTTTTTGTTTTCATTTTTATTAATTACTTATAAATTGTTACTTGGCTACTTTGCAAACTTGTCACAAACATGTTTATGCAAGTTGATAGTGTTTTAATGTAACCATCTTCTAGAAATGTAATATTTACTTTTACCCCTAGCATTTACATTTACCTTTAATTTAGGAGTAAAAGTAAACGATCAAAATGTTATCCATTTAAAACAGTACAACTAGATTCGGGGCAATTGTAAATCAAGCAACTTTAAATCAATATTTCTTTTTTTATGTGGAAATTATTAGTTTTTACTAAATGGGGTAATGGTAAATATAAAATAAATTAACCATGTTAAATCGTTGATTTAATATGGGGCAATTGAAAACAACATTTTTAACTGATATTTATTGTAATAGTTACATATGTAGTTGGACTACATACATTGTTACATAAATTTTAGAATGTACCATAAATAACAAACAGTCTTATGTTTTCCTTAACAATAAAATAAAAATTAAACAGCCTTTAAGTTATATAACAATAAAACAAATAAATACCTACAACCTAATAGGAAGTATTTTTAAAACAAAAAATAAAATAAATAATAAATCTTTTTTAACAATGAAACAAATACCTAATACTAATCTTTAGTTTGTGGTAGTATTTACAATACCTAAGTTTTAAAATTAACTATTATCTATTTCTCATTGACTGAGACAAAACCTGGAAATTTATAAATCATTTTTCTTTTTTTCATTATAAATTTTGGACTTGGTAAAATTGCTTGTATCATGTCTGCAGAAATAGTTGTTATGTCCTGATCATCTACTATGAACTCCGTCCCAAAATCATCTGTTTTTTTTAAACCCATCACAACAATCTCTCCATCCTCATCATCGACTGACTGAACTACACATACATACTTAAAATGGATCTTATTTCGTGGTCCTCCCAAAAAATCAACCAACACATAAACCCCTGGTTTGATGGACTCCCATATAACTTGTTCATACTGC
Source organism: Acyrthosiphon pisum (assembly GCF_005508785.2). NCBI lineage: Eukaryota > Metazoa > Arthropoda > Insecta > Hemiptera > Aphididae > Acyrthosiphon > Acyrthosiphon pisum. The sequence goes on along the minus strand of NW_021777586.1, from coordinate 38,413 downwards.
ACTTCATTGATCCCTATGTCAGTTGGAATATCGTTTACATCTTCAAAATCATCACCAATTATTTCTAACTGATCTATTGTGGTTTCATCGTCTGTCAACACTTCTGTATTTGTTTTTTCTTCATCTTCAAATAGTTTTTTTTTTAAGCTGGGTCTACCTCTTTTTGCTCCTAGAGTTTTTTTCTTTGAATGTTTTTCAGTTGCTTCTTTTAAACGCATTAATACAGTTTCATTAGTTAACACTTCACCATACCTTGCTGTCTTTAATCTAGGGGTGGGATCTTTTGACTCACGTGGTGAAGAAGTCATTGCCTTCAGTTGTCCTAAGTGTTTAGTAAAAATACCTATTATATCAGTTGGGCTAGAAGTAGTTTCATCACTTAATAGGTTATTAATGTTATGGTTACCATCTGATAAAGGTGTGTGGGGAAGCAAAGGCGAGGAATCTATATTATCTGAAATAATTATTTCATTTAATGAAGTTGATTCACATTGCGTTATGGAGTCATTTGATGCACTTAATTCAATGTGTTCATTTGGCTCAGTTAAAATATTTCGGGAGGTTGATGAACTAGTTCAATAGCAGAGTGCAAGATTTTATTCTGCTTCTCAGCTTCATTCTTAAATAGTAATTTAGTTCATTTGGATCAAATTCAG
>NW_021777586.1:33122-36819 GCF_005508785.2 Acyrthosiphon pisum | reverse complement strand
TTGGTAGCATGAGTAGGTATTCCTGTAGTTACGGCGGCGCGTGTTTAATAGTTTTGGTTCGCGCATTGGCGCGTGTATAGATGGCGACACATATTTCATTACAATTAATTATAATGGTAATTCTGCATCGTTACAGGTTGCAATCGATCTGTCAAGTGACTAGGGAACTTAAATAAAGTAATATTATTTTTCATTGCCAATTCAATTATTCTCATACTAATATGAGAACAATGTCCATCATATAGCAAAAGAGCATTGCTATTTGTACCCAAATCTTTCCTTTTCTTAATGACAAATGGCACAAATGCATTTTCAAACCAATTGTAAAAAACAGGCTCCTCCATCCAGCCATTCTTTGACACTGCATAAAGTGTTCCTAAAATTATAACATTTATTTATTATTTGAGAATTTATTTTAAAATTTTATGAATTTCGGTATTTAATCACCAACCTGGAAAAGATTTTTCAGATGTCCAACGAGCTTGAACTGCCATTCCTTTAAAAATGATGAGTGGTGGCAAATATAATCCATCAGCAGATATACACGCAAGAACACTTATCGATTCTCGACCACTACCACCAGTTACTCTGCTTAAGGCCTTTCCCTTTTCACCTATTGCTTTTAGCCTAGATGGGTCAGTACGAAAACCACTTTCATCGGCATTGAACACAAACTGAGATATTAATAATTTTTCCTGACAAATATTCTCCAAATTTGAATAAAAATGGTAAATAATTTCAGGCTTTCTAGCATCTTTTCGCAATTTTTGCAGTTGTTCTGGTTTCTTGAAACTTAATTTTGGATTTCTTTTCATGAAACTATAGTACCAATCGTTACCAGGCTTATTGTTATTAAATGGATTTTGAATACCATTTGCCACTATATATTCTTGGACTAGACATTGAAGTTCCTCCTTATCACATGGGTACCCCATCTGTGCCCGAGCAACAATACAATTGACCAACACACTTTCAATGTTGGAATCAAGGACAGGACGGCGTCCAGATTTAGTGCACAGCATAGAGGTAGATCTACCTTTAATTCTATTAAAGATAACTGATTGAGGAACACCAAATTCTTCAGATATAACTTTGTACGTTTTATGCCCTTTAAGTTTTTCTTCAACTGCTTTGTTGATGTCATCCAAAGTATATGAAGGTCCACACTTTTTTTTCTTGTAGTTTCGGACCCTTAAAAGTAATTATTTTATTTTATTTAAAATAAAAAACAATTATTTTGTAGTTTTAAGTTTGTACCTACGGTATTCATTATTACCCCAAAATCAAATTCACATTTACCCCATACTATATAAATATGGGGCAATTGGGAAATATCATAAATATGTTTAAACGTGAATCATACATAGCAATAAAGTAGTTGCCTATAATATTAATTATCTTAATTATCTTTAAGTCTAAAAATGAAAATTATACTTACATTTTAAGTGCGTTTTTTTTTTCAATTTTGTCGATCTTATCAAACTGAAATTCACTTTTCAAAACATGTTTTTTTTCAAATAAAATTTAATGGACATAACCTCAAATTAAAAATGTCAAAGACGTTGCTGATTAATAAAGACGACAAATTAAACATATTCCATTAACATTTTGATAGTAACAGTCTCGTAATGATTGATAACAAACAGCATTTACAATTACCCCTATTCACATTTACCCCACTTGACCCTACTGATTCCGATTCCTGATTTTCCGATCAATTGTCGTGCGGTAAATTGTAATTGCGATCAATTGTTTGCGGTCAATTGTCGCACGATCAATTGACGTGTATCCACTGGAAATAGTGCGTTATGAAAAAAATTGTCCCCTCCACATAAGTTGCTTACATGGTTTTAATATGGGCAATAGTTCGTTTTGGACTAAAAAAAAAAATAGTAAGTTTGGGACGAAATTTATTGTGTAAATAGTACGTTTTGGATGAATTATAAATTTATGAACCGATTTTTTTCATAGAATAGATGATTAAAGCTTAATTCTGATAGCGCCAATCGACTTCCCGCCTTTTTTTTCTATAAGAATCGATGCATATCTCGATTTTGTATATTATGGCAATAGTATGTTTTGGAATGTCACCCCTCAATTGTAGATTGTATAGAAATACCGTTGATGAAACCTGAACATTTATCTAGTTCCATTATAACATATTCTCAGTATAAATCAACATATACGGCAAAATGTATGACCGGGATTACTCCTGGAGGAATTTTATCTTTTATTACTCCTGCTTATGGTGGCCGAGCATCAGATAAATTTATATTCGAAAATAGTAAGCTTATCGATAAACTAGAAGCTAGCGATGCAATAAAGGCAGATAAGGGATTTTTGATTGATAATATATCGACGGTGTTTTGTAGAAAGGGCGTAATCCACAATTTCAAAACTTTTTACGGGAGAATAAAAACAGTGCAGAAAATACAGTTTTAATTATAATATTACTAAAATTTTAACTTTGGAAAATACAAATATTAATAAAATAGTTTTTATCTTAATAACCTTAATAAAAATATGGAGTATCATTGTAATTGTCACTTAAAAAAAGGTATATGTGGGTTATGCCCTTCTTGCGTTTTTAATAATCAAGTGCCTTTTTGATTTCAGAAATTGTTTGTGGCTTACGCCCTTCTTTTGTTTTAAATTTCTAAAAGCCCTTTTTATTGAAATTATTTTACGAAATTTTGTTTTTTTATTACACCTCAATTTTTGGTTTAAATATTTGTTTAAACTCGTCATTAAGAGTAATTAGATAATTATAATTAATGATAATATTGAGACTAAATTAATATTGTATTTACTTTTATTACAAAAGTACGACTACAGTACTAAATAAAAATTCAAAATCAATAGAATACAACATAAATACGTAAAAAAAAAATCCCTTACTGAATATTAGTATTGTACCTATTCAAATAAATGGTGAATTCTTTGAAAATTAAAAAAATTACAATATAATATTATTTAAATTAAAGTTTATAAACACTGTCTTGTTGCTTAAAACATTTTGATTTGTATAAAAATATCAAACATAATAATAGTAATTAAATTGTCAACATCAATAAAATTAAACATAAATAAGTAAACAAAAAATAAAATATTTTAAATTGAATGAAATAAAGTTTCAATGTTGAAATAACACATAAATAAAAATTATTCAGTTTTAGAATATAATTTAATAAGTAATATAAAAGAAAATTAATTGAGCATACCTAATGCACTAAGAATATTAATGTAATAATTGGAATTTTTTAAATATAAGCAATAGTTTTGTAGCACCTATGTAATAACTGAGATCATGTTTTGATCAATCATCTTCATCTGTTTCAGGTAACTGACAATAATAGTAGTTTTGAAAGAAAGACTTAAATACTCCTCATGGTAGACTTCTGGAATAGTTTTTTTGTCACATAATTTTCTCAAGTCTTTGTACTTTTGTGCTGAAATGGGAAGTTTTGATGTATAGAGTTGTTTAGGTTTCGAAATATTTAACACTGAAGTTGTAGATCTCAATCTGTTCTGATTATTTATGTTCACAGATAGAAGCTCTAAATAATTGTCTTCATTAAGTTTGAATGAATAAGCTATTTTAAAAACATCAGTGTTCTGTTTGGAAAACTCAACTCTTCTTATTGACTTGAATCTAACAATATCGTTATTTGAGTCCTTTAATTTTTGTTTTATAAAC
>NW_021777586.1:30060-33072 GCF_005508785.2 Acyrthosiphon pisum | reverse complement strand
TAATTTAGTAGTTTAGGCACATACATAGGTATATCAATATAATAAATTAAACAACAAATAGAAATTACAAATTTTAAACAAAAAAAGTATGCTAAAACTACCTAGTAACTTAAATCACTAACTAAGTAATAAATATCAACATAATTATAAATTATTCTACCTATTAAATATGATGTGCTTATCCTCATAGTTTTTTGTATAGTTTACATTTTTACATTTTAATTTTGAAAAGTTTATTTTAGGTTCGTACCTGGTTTATCAAATATGTCTGGCTCAGTATCATCACAAGTCCCAGACGATTTCACATCAGTATTTTCATGTGTTTTAATAATTACATTATTAGCACACTTGTCAACTAAAATATTTAAAAAAATATCACACATTCGCATCATATTATTTACAGCTGTGTGAAGAATGTAATGTTATAACTAAGTAAATGTGGAAATAGTAAACCAGTTTTAAGAAAATCTTAACTTTAGGAATTTTAACAACCACTCAGTATTTAATAATATATATTTACCACTTTCAAGCATTACCTTTCCCCGGTATCCAAATTGTTTTTTACTAGAAATATATTTAATGAACCTCTCAACTTCTTTATTTCTTCATCTTTTTTTATTTTAATTTTCTTTTTGCTGAACCACTGAGATATTTTGACATTGTAAATATTATTAAAATAACTCCGATGAAAAATTAAAATTAAAAGTATTTAGTAGTAACAGTAACTTCGTGATTATAAATGTGAAATAATTTATAATACATAGAAGCATAAAGGTTAGTTAGGAAGATAATTTATTGGTGGATTATTATTTTGTATGTAGATACCTAAATGTAAATAAAAGAGATATTTTTATTCTATTTTTATTTTGCACTTTTGAGGTGCTTACTTTGATTTATAAGACAAACTGCGTATTCAGTGTAGCCAACGCCAAGATGATCGATGATTTTTTCAACATTAATATTTTGTCACAGAATAAATCTATGAAATTAAATTGATTTGCCGCCAAAGATCTTATACCATAGACTTCTGAATTTTTCATAATATAGTTTGTACCTAAATTATTATTTAAGCATAAGGTATAATGTTTACCGCATTATTACTAATCAGTTATGAACTCCTTAATATTCAATATTTAAAATATTTCAATTCAAAATATATTTTTACAAAATCAATAACCAGGAAAAATAATAATAGGAATCACCCATTATGGGCCCCCTTTGAAAAATAAATTTGGGCCCATTGGCAGGGCTTTGCCCTGCTTGCCCTGGTGGTAGTTGCGGCACTGACTGCAAACAACTTTGCACAAAAAATTGAAGATTTATTAAATACATGGAATTTGTACAACAAAATTACATTTGCAGTTTCTGATAATGCCTATAATATTAAAAACGCCCTTAACTCATTAGGTTTCAAAAATATGGGTTGTTTTGCGCACACCATGAATTTAATAGTCCAGTCAGCACTCACATTAGAAGAAGACCTAATAAGTAAAGTAAAAACTATAGTTACTTATTTTAGAAAAAGTACGGTAGCTGATAATGCTCTAAAAACTTACCAAATTAATAATGGCATAAAAGAGCCAAAAAAATTAATTCAAGACGTCCAAACTAGGTGGAATTCTACATATTACTTGATAAGTAGATTTGATAAATTAGAGACATCAATTCGAGGTACTATGGGCTTGCTAAATAATGCTCCAAATAATCTTAAACCAGAAGAATGAATTATTTTACAAGAGCTTATAAAAGTATTGAAGCCATTTGAAGAAGCTACTAAAGCTATTAGTGGTCAAAAATATATGACAGCATCACTGGTAATTGTAATTTTATTGTTCAGGGACTCTTCAAAGTTTTTAATAATTTAGTAAAAATTGATTTGACACCAATAGAGTCTTACTTGTGGTTGAAAAATTGTTGGCGAACATGAATGAAAGAGATGGATTCAAAAATACGGAAAAAAGTAACTCTCTCACGGTGTACATTTCTCGATCCACGATTTAAACATATACCATTCAACAATAATGCCACATTATTGAATAATACAAAAACCGACATCATTGAGAGAAGTTCAGAAATTATTCGCAGCAAATACATTGAAGAAGACGGTACATATGAATCGGCAACTTTGGTAGATGTAAATACAACTTCCAATAGTGAACAATTATCTATTTGGAACGATATTGATAGTTGTGTCGCCAAATCAACACCTATGGGAACTGCAAAATACAGAGCTATAGTTGAAGTCCAGCGTTACCTAGAGGATTCAATAATTTCAAGAAGTCAAGACCCATTAAAATGGTGGAAAGATCATAGCTATCACACAGTTGAACATTATCCACAGTTGAATGTTTTGAACGAATTTTCTCTAGTGCAGGATTAGTCCTAAATTACCGTCGATGTAGGCTAAAAAATGAAAAATTGAATACGCATCATCAAAAAAAAAAAGGTGGGTAAGTGGATGTCGCTCTGCCGTATAGTAGGTTACAAGTGGGTCACTGTATAATGGATAGTATTAAATTTGAATTTAATAATATAATATCAATGTATAAGAAAAACGATTCTGAGCGGAGACGGTTTGTCAGTCTAGGTATTAGACATACCTATTATAGGTATACTTATCTATAGTATTAAAAAAAAATTTACCTATAATAGGTATTAATAATAAATTCCAAATTAATCATATCACAATATCAATCAGGTAACGCGTTATACATCAACAACAAACCGTGGTACTATCATAGATATATAATAGTATACTTTAGAAGTTTCAAATACCCACAAATAATATTATACAATCATTACAATCACAACAAAATAACTAAAATAGTTATTCCAGGTTTTTTATTATGTAATTTCGTCCAAATTTGAAATTAAAATTACTATAAAAATAAACTGTGCTTAGGTATTTCTTAGAATTTTTGGCAACAGAATTAAATATTTACGTGGAATCTTCTTTTAAATTTTCAATCTTTAGATATAAAAGTTGACATTTTATACATTTTTAACTACAAA
>NW_021777586.1:20413-29447 GCF_005508785.2 Acyrthosiphon pisum | reverse complement strand
GTTAAATTAACATAGACTAAGTAATGTAAGGTTTACTTAGTTCTATAATTGTTCCCATAATCGATATAAATAACAAAATTAATAATCTCTCATAGTCGTTACCTACGTATTCACTATATCTACAATCAGTAACTTTGTGTGTTGTCTTATCGCACGCCGCTGCGGCGGCAGTGACCTCAACTTTATCGCAATAACAAATTATGCCGCAATCTACATCCAATAATAAAAACACAAATTTAGCCAGCACTATAAAAAAAAAAAAATCTAATGACATCACCAAACTACAGCCTGCTCGCCTAAACAAAGTATCAACTTCTTTCAACACTAATCACTCAGCCGGTAATCAAGACGTTACTATGGAAAATTCTTCATCAGGGAATTGGCCCGTGGCACAGTCAAAAAAAAATCTAGGCAAAAGAAACCTCTCTTCCTCTTCTTCCGAACCAAATTCGCCCAAAACGCAAATCAACAAAAAACTATTTTTTACGTCAAATCGCTTTGAAGTGCTCTCGCAAGATGAATCACAGCCCACCACTTCAACAGAACCTACTCCATCGATTTCTAACGTATCGTTTCCAGAGAATAACATCAATGTCGGAATTAAATCAACCCTCCCCCCACCAGTTTTTGTAAAAGGTGTAATCTGTTTTACAGATCTTTGTTCAGAACTAATTGAACAAATCGGAGTAGATAATTTCTCCTGCAAATCCTCTACTGACCGCCTAAAAATTATGACAACTAACCCAGCTTCCTATAGAACGCTGATTCATTTCCTCAAAGAGCAAAAAGCTAAATACCACACGTATCAGCTCAAGGAAGATAAACCAACGCGGGTGGTCATACGTAATCTCCATCCATCCACGCCTACAGAGCTTATCAAATCAGAGCTTGTGTTGCCCTTATTTGAGGTCCGTCAAGTGAAGTATCTGAAATAAATAATTTGTAGGATATTAAAACTAAAATTAATAACTCTTATTATTTTAATATGTAGGGTTTTAATTTAATTTTTTTAATTAAATGCTATTAATTCGTTTCCTATCCTTAGGGCGGGGATAGGAAATCGACATAAAATGGCTTCGTACGTCCACTGACTCTCCATTCTTCCGCTGTATTCTTTCCTATAACATTAATTAATATTATTAATTCTATAGGTAGTTATGTTAAATAATAAATATATACATATTAGTAGTTTTTTATGTATAGGTAGATTAATTATGATAGAAGCCTAATAAATTGTATTTATTAGTTAATATAATAATATGATAATGATAGAATTCCAGTGTTAACACACGTCAAACAAATAGTTATACCTATTAATAATCATGGATTTCTTTGCCAATAAAAATAGTTTATTAAAATTAATTACAAGTGTCAACATTAATTTGGTTCTACTTTCACCTGTTAAAATTAAAAATATTATTAATACCATGTTTACTTTATTTGTGATTAGTGACCATATAATAAATTAATTTCAAAATTGTTGTGCCTAAAATAATGGTACTTTAACATTAAGGAGGGGTCAAGTATTTTCAGAACTTGTTGCAACCAACTTTTTATTTTGCCCTAGTTACTAGCCCTACTTGTTATCCAAATAATACATATAGACATAATATTGAAGTACTAAAAACTTACTTCCTCCGTTTTTTTGGGCGAATCCTTCTTGGGGACTTCGATCAGTTTCTAAAATTTAAAAGTTCTAATTACTAAATACTTACACTATAGAAACAACAAATAAATACAATTAATACAATATAACCCCCGTTAGGTAGGTCATCGTCGGTGGGATGTTCGACGGGGCACGCCCGGTCTACCAGGATTCGCTGGCTCAGCAGGCTCTTAATGGGCCTTTACCGCAGGCGCTCGCCCGCGGTGCGTGGGTCGTAACCCCACCCCTTTAGTCACCTCGTTCGACAAGTGGGGTAGACTGTGTCTGTATTCTTCCATGGCCCCAGACACAGGGCCCGACGTAGGTGTGGCCTACTCACTTGTGCTTTCGGCCACCGCGGCGCCTCCGGTTATTCGATCACTGTTGTCCGCGTCAGCGCCTCCCGCGTCCCCGACGCACGAGTGCCCCCTCAGGACGGCCCCAGAAGTGAACTACTTGTGCTAGCTTTCTCCATGACACTCGTCAGAACACATGCGGGGTTTGGCACTCTGGCTCGCAGAGTGTCTTGTCCGTCCTGCAATATCCACCTCATGGACGTTCCATGTAGGCAGCTATTTTTAAAAACCTCACGAGCGCAGCGTAGAGTTTTGCTGTGGAAACCAGCGTGGTCAGTTCGCACGGCCAGAGGTGACCAGATCTGTGCACCGCAAGTCTAGTTGCGCCCTGTGTTCGGCGTGTAAGGGACAGCTGAACATCACGTGATCCACATAGTCATCCCCCGTTCCGCAAGCACACATCGCTGTGGGTTGTAAATTGAAGCCCGCTAATTTTGCACGGAAATTTCCATGTCCTGACATGAACTGTACGACCTCATGACCCAAGGCCAGGGGTAAAATTAGCCTGGCTCTGACATCGTGGAAAAACCTGTAGGTCCACCTGCCCTTTAACGACTGCACCCATCTCAATTGCCACTCGTCCAGCAAGGTTTCCCTCTTGGCGCTTAGTGTTTCCTGTCTCAAATGAACTGGGTGCAGGGCAACCTCGGCCTTGAACACCAACCACTGGATCTTAATGTACAATGGGGGGGGGGGGGGGAGAGACGCCTGCAAGCACCTGAAAGGCGTCCGTCGACGTAGTACTATATGCACTCGTCATCCCCAGCAGAGCTCTTCTCTGAATGGAGCCAAATTTCCTTCTCATCTGAATCGTTTTCGTTTTGTGCACCCAGAATTGCGCACCATAGGCTATCCTTGGCAAGAAAACCCCTTGATATAGGATCATGATATTCTCTCTTTTTATTCCCCATTCTGCACCGATGGTTCCTCTTAAACCTCGAAAACAGGGTCTCTGACGAGTTTTGCAGGGCTTCGAAGTGTGACGTGTACGTCTTCTTCTGGTCTAGCCATATTCCCAGGTATTTTACGCTATCAGCTGATGCTATCCTTTTGTCCCCGAAGGCGAGGGTGAAACTCGGGACAAGTGCGCCCTTTGTAATCATTGCCATGGATTTTTGGGCAGAGAAGATCAGACCTCTTTCTTGTGCCCAAGCCAAAACTGTCACCAACATTGGCTCTGCTCGCTCTATTAGGGTGCGTCTGTTCGGCCCTGCTACCCATATGGCGATGTCATCTGCGTATGCCTGAATGTTAACATAATCCGGGAATTCGATTCGGAGTAGTGCTTCCACCGTCACGTTCCACAGCACCGAGCCAAGAATGGATCCTTGGGGGCACCCCTTCGTGACTCGAACTGTTTTGAGACTCCTCCGATAGTCATATTGGCCGTTCTACCTCTTAAATAGTCGGCTATGAGAGACCTCATATGCTGACTGGCCCCCAAGCTGCCCAGATCCCGCTGTAGCGCAGGCCACGTTAGGTTATCAAATGCGCCGGATATGTCAAGAAAAGTCGTTATTACGTGTTGTTCCGTACTGAGGTTGCTCCACGTGTGGAGGTTTTGGATCGCATCCAGTGTAGAGCGACCAGGTGTCAAAACCATACTGCTTCCCTGATAGCATGGGCCTTATCTGCTCAGTCAGTCTGGAATTTATTTATTTATTTATTTATTATTATAATCAACGCCAGACGGCTTTTACAACATTACAGACAAGAAGTACATAGATAACAGTAAAAAAAAACATATACAATATATATAGACGCGTAACTTATACTAACTTAATATTAGAGAGAAGAAAAAGAATTTACTAATTGTAAGTAAAACTAAAAAACAACATGGTGTAAGTTATGTGGAAAAAAAATGTGAGCCTTCGTACTTCGTATTGCTTAATAGACTATATGATTATTTGCATTATGCATCATCCTTATAAGTGAGGCATTCTTGGAGAAGTTTGATTTATTGGTGGGTATATAAAAAGTACACTGAAGCCTAGTGTTACTAGGAATACGAAAGTTAAGTTCACCAAGTAGTCTTGGGGCATCAACTTGGTCAACTTCGATCAGACGCTGAATAAAAGTGATATCAAAATTATCACGCCTTACAGAAAGGGGAACTAGTCTCAGAACTTGACTTACTGGCCTATAATCATGTGGTGGATGAGGAATATTGAGGCAATAACCAGCGAAACGCATAAAACTGTTTTGTACACGATCAATTCTACAATTGTCAACTGTGGTGTATGGTGACCAAACAATAGACCCATATTCAATGACCGAACGGACTAAAGCATTGTAAAGAGCTAGAAGGCAATTGGCAGAACTACAATTAGTTGAGTGACGCCTTATGAATCCCAAAGCACGAAAGGCTTTGCTGGTCATATAATCAATATGAGGGCTAAAATTAAGAGAAGGTACAAATAAAATACCTAAATCATGGACCTAACGCGCAATAACCTTTATCCGTCGGCTTGAGAATAACTTTTCCGGTCTTCGTCGTTTGACACTTTGGTCTGACCTTTTTCGCCACCACCTGGTTCCAGATCATGTCGCGAACTTCCTTCATTGACTTGCCCTGGGTCTCATGCACGACGAACGACGGTATGTGTTCCGCCTATCTCCCCTCCTTAATCCTTTTATTTCTCTGGGTTGCTCTGGATCTGGAGCGGTCTGCCTTCCGGCCAGCCGATCTGCCCTGTTTCCTCCTGGTTGCTGCCGCATAAGAAGTGACTTGCGTTTTAAGTTTCCATTTGCTCTTGTTCCTCTGGTGCGAACCTCGTCATAGCTCCGGCTTCGTGAGCCCTGAGAGCCTCATTCTCCACGTACCCGGAGACTATCGCCTCCAGGGTTTGTTCGTGCGAAGCCTCCCTTAGGTGTAGCTCCGTGCCGAATTGTGACGCAGCCGCGCCGACGCAAATCTCGGCTGACCTTCTGGCTTCCTCGACTTGGCTTCTCAACTGAAGGTTCTCGATAACCAGGTCCGTGACCGCAGTGTCCAGCTCATCCATCTTCGAGAACAGGTTTCTCTGTACCTCAACCGCCATGGCGTATTTCTTAATGTATGCCAGGTCCGGTGTGTGGCGTATCCACTTGATGGCCAACCTGGCCACCGGTCCTGGTTTTGACGTGCTCTTTGTCTTTTTTGTCTGTGGCGAACCTAACCTTTGTAGCTGCTGGCTTGTCCCCGCAGACTGCATGTCTGAGATATCTTGGTCGTCCTCTTCCGTGGTTCTCTATTTGTGTTTTTCCCTCTGGAGGGGGAGAATTCGAAACCCCGCGTTTCCCCTCGGCAGGAAAGGTTGGTGTTGGTGCAGATGCGTACGTCTCACTTGCGTACACGGCGATTTTCTTCTCAGTTGCGTACACAATTATCAAAGGTCAAACTACGAACGAATATTATAGTCACATTTGCGTACACAGCTTAAAATGTGGGCATTCCCTATGTATACTTTTGTCGCCTAAATATATATTATAAGCTATTTCATTATTATTTCACTATTATCATCTTATCGAAAAACGTACGATTCGCTGTATACATGCACTGTTTTACTTAATAGGATTTGATCTACGATTGTATGATTGATACGTAACATCAGTATTTGAACAGTATACCATACGGACAACGGTGTTGCTGCTCACGGCAATTTTATTCTTATTTTTTTTTTTCTATAATTTATTATTAATATTATAATGGAATTAATCGAAACAACAAAAAAGAAGCCATCTTTAATTGACGGTAGCGGGTTTCAATACCGACAACATCGCAAAAATAAAGATGGAACCATAAGCTGGTTGTGTGTAAACGAAAAAAAAAAAAACTGCAGAGGAACGTTAAAGTCACAAGGCAATAACGTGCTTTCCATCACCGATCACGAGTGCACTCCCGATGTGGCAAAGACTGAAGTCGCAAAATCCTAGTCTACAGCTCGCAAGAGGTAAAACATATTAATATTAAATAAATAATAATAATATACAGGATTTAAAAAAAAATATATAAAATAATAATAATTAATAAAATATTTTATTATCATTCAAAAAGTTACATATTATACACAATTAAATGTTTAAAATAATTTGATACATTTTAAGCTATATTTTATACGTGTCATTTTTACAGATTGCGTGAAGAAGATACGCCAGTTCGTTCTATTTACAACGACGCTGTAAGACCTTTAATGGACGCTGGATACGAGTTTGTCGCAGAAGTTCCTACATTTGACGAAGTGAAAGCTGGGTTTTATCGTGCCCGAAAACAATTTAGATGGTCTGTTCGCGATCCACAATCTGTAGAAGAACTTGAGATACCAGCTGACCTAGTAGCTTTGAGAGACGGGACTTCATTCATTGTTTTGGATGCAACTATCGACAAGACAAGCAGAATTATAATTTTGGCTTCTGCATCAGGTAAAAGTGCGTTGAAAGAGAATTCCGAATTTTTTATAGATGGAACTTTTAAGACTTGTAGTAAACAATTCACACAATTGTACACGTTCCACATCGATCTAAGCTCTAGTTTTCACGAACGCAATGCTTTCCCCATCGTTTTTGCTCTTTTGTCCGATAAAAAGCAACAAACGTACCATCGCCTTTTTGGGGAAATGAAAAATATTGGATGAAATCCACAGTCCGTACACCTCGACTTCGAGATAGGTACAATGAACGCCTTAACAACTATTTTTCCTGAAATAAAATTACGTGGATGCCATTTCCACTTCACGCAATGCTTGTGGCGAAAAATTCAGGATGTTGGCTTAGCATCCGTATATAAACAAAATGAAGATATTCGAATGCATGTTAGGAAGTGTGGAGCAATGGCTTACCTTCCTCTTGATAAAATTGACGACGCTTGGCTTATTATTCAAAGTAATGCACCTGATGATGTGAAGCTAGCTGAATTTAACGACTATTTTGTTGAAAACTGGCTCGACTCCGCCACTATTTCTAAGGAAATGTGGAATTGTCATAATGAAAAGCACCGAACAAACAACATCGTCGAAGGATGGAACCATAAATTTAAAACATTGGTGGGAAGATCACACCCGAGTATTTGGGTTTTAATTGAAAAACTTAAAACAGCAGCAGCAGAAAGTGACCATCGACTTTTACGCGCTGAATTAAATTTAGAAGGGACTAAACGAAACAAAAAATATATAAAATTGGACGAGAGAATTAAACGTATTACTCAAAACTTTTTAGAAAATAACGACTTAGACAATTGCCTCAAAAAATTGGCCATAATCGTCAAATTAGATTAAATTTTACTATATTATTATACATTTTACATTTAATATTAATTACTTATTATATTATATTGAACTATACTTATTACAATTATATTTTATATTTTACATTTAGGGTTAGCTACGTATTTATTCGCGCGCCCTCATTTTTAAACACGCCAGAGTATTGCAAAATATACTGCCAGTCCTAAGCCTGACCAAGTGTGAAGGGAAATGAGTGTGTACGCAAATGACACTTGGTGTTATTCTGGGTAATTACATTGTTCGCAAGTGAGAAAATTTGTAACTAAAAATAGACTGTACGCAAATGAGACGTACGCATCTGCACCGGATCCGGAAAGGTTTTGGTGACCACCTGGGTAGGATCCCACAAAAAAACCGATTTTCCAAAATGGGGGGGAGGTACCCCGTTCCTGATCTCGGGAAACTGTGGCGCTGTGTTCGCAGAGGGGGCCTGCGTTGCCCCTGGTGCACTGCGTTGACTTCCCAACGAGTTCTACTTGACTCAAAATAGGGGAAGTGGGGGCTTTGTTCCTGATTGCGAGGAACTTTGCTGTGCTCCCAAAAAATTGGTTTCCCCTTGGTCCGTGGTCTGTGCCCCCTAAACCTATGGAGTTATCGCAACTCGAAAAAGGTGGAGTGGGTGGTATACTAGATATTTCAATTAATACAGATTTTTAAATGTTTTTTTTATCAATTATAGTTTTTTAATGATTTTTTAGGAGCGGTTACCCCGCGAAATGTTTGTCCACTTCTCCGCTCATATAAACTTGGAATATTTATAACTCATAAACTACTCGTCCCAAATTCGATTTTCATGTATCAAAATATTAAGAAAAATATTCGGCTATGGAATAAAAAATTAAAACCCTATGTTGTCATTCAAAAAAGTAAAAAACTTAAAAAATTATAAGGATAAAAAATATTTAAAAATATAATTTTTTAAGAAAAATGTTGTTTTATAAGCGACTTGAAAGTATGTAAAAAAATATTTACAAAAAAACTTACACTTTTTGAAATAATGAGTGTTGTTTGATAAAAGAATCACCCGGTATACGAGGAGCCTTTTATTAAATTTTCAAGCTTTTTTTTTGTATTAATTAAAATATCTATATTTAATGAAAAATCTGTATTTAGTGAAAAATCTATATTTAATAAAAAAAAAAACTATTTAATAAAAAAATCTATCTATCTAAATATCTATTTTATAAAAAAAATCATTAAAAAATCTGTATTTAATACAAAATCTATACTTGATAAAAAACATTTAAAAATCTGTATTAATTAAAAAATTTATATTTTATAAAAAAATCTATATTTAATAAAAAAAACTGTATTTAATAAAAAATCTACATTTGATAAAGAAATCATTAAAAAACTATAATTGATAAATAAAATTTAAAAATTTGTATTAATTAAAAAATCTATATTTTATAAAAAACTTATTTTATAAAAAAAATCATTAAAAAATCTGTATTTAATAAAAATATGTAACTTATAAAAAATCTTTTATAAAAAAATCATTAATCAAAAAATTAGACAAAAATATTTTTTTTTTATTTGGCCACTTCAAAAAATAGATTTATTTGAATTTCGAAAATGCATATCACGGACGAAATATCAGTTTGCAAATTTCGACAACTACCTTGTAAATCGTTGCTAATCGGCTGCTAAATGTTGACATGATTCGCAAGTCGAAAATCGCATTATATCGGTACGGGGTGGGGCTGGCGACATGTGAAAATTTCGGAAATGCATATCACGGACGAAATATCGGTTTGCAAATTTCGACAACT
>NW_021777586.1:8076-20363 GCF_005508785.2 Acyrthosiphon pisum | reverse complement strand
ATGGAGTATCGCAACTCGAAAAAGGTGGAGTGGGTGGTATACTACCTATACCAGCACTTGCTGGTAGGGGGCTATGTAAAACTAATTACAACTATTATATAACGATTTTATATAGACCGAACTCTCTTCGTCAGGCGCTTGGTGCAGATCTCGTGGGCGACGATGTCCCGGTAATTGTTCGGCACTACCAGCGGGCAGCCGTGTATTCCTTATGGGGAATAGTAAATCGGTCCCCCACGGGGAGGGTTTTGAACAAACCGACTCAATACCGACACTAGTCTGTGCGCACACTTTTTATATAACCAACTGCACCAAAAACACAAAAAATTTCCAAGAACTCGGGAAGTTGGGACGTCTGCAACAAAATCTGCTAGAGGGCGCCCCTCGGAGGCGCGCTGAACGTAGTCAACGCACGTCTGATCTCCACGAAGGCCGTGGAACCGCTATTACAGTGGGACAGTAAATCATGCTCTTTCATATGAAACCATTGAATTTATTACTTCTGTAGCTGTACTGTGTTTATTTTAACAGTTTATATTCTACTGCCATAGCAGTACATTATGTACATCAACTTTTAAGATTACTGTTATAGCAGTAGTTGTCCACGAATGTGTTGTTAAATAATTTATTTTAATATAATTTATTAAAATTTTCTAATTTTAAAATTTATTCAAATCGATATTTTATTTACATTTAATGTACCAATTCATTTTTTCAAATTGTTTTTTAACTTTCAAAATCTTTAAAATAAAATAATTTTGTGGCATAATTATTATTAAATTAACTAGCATCAACTCTTATCATATTATGTATCAACCTTCAATATTATTAAAACAAAGTGTATGAGTTGAGGATTTTAATTAAATTATTCCTCTTGATTAAATATATGATGTTATCAGCATAACTATACGAAATAATCTCATCATTTATTTTTAAATTGAAAAGGTCACTAACATAAATTATAAATATAATAAGACCAATAGGTAATACTTTGGTTTATGGTAGCTTCACTATATTTAGTATGTTTAACTAATACTTTTAAATTTTAGATTCTGAGCGGAGCGAGGAGCTATTGGTTTTACAATGGTGTTTATTTATTTATTTCATTTTTTTATATCTTGTATACAAAATTTCTACCAGAAGGAATGCTTCAATTTCAACATATTCGTAGTTGACACGAAAAACCTCCCATGTACTTAACCTAATTTTCAGGAGAGACAAAAAACGTTTTAAAAAATCACAAATCATCAAAGATTAATGAAAATACATTTAAAAAACGTAATAAAATATACATTTTTATTCTGAAAAAAATTGAAGTAAAAAACTTAATATATATTTATTTATTGTACTTATTGTTAATATTTCATCACATAGGAGGTTATGTTAATCAATCTTTTTTGCCAAACAGTACATAGGAAGTTATGTTAATTAATCTTTTTTTGAAACAGTACATAGGAGGTTATGTTAATCATTCTTTTTTGCCAAACAGTATATAGGAGGTTATTTGAATAATAGTTGGTGCCAGAGTTATAATAATAAAACTTATTTTGAACGATTTTGTAAAAAAAAAACTAAGTTGTGTTATCTTAAGAAATAAATATTTATTAACAATTAATTATAATTGTATAAAATACTTAACATAATAAAACAAAATAACTTTAAACTTTATATTTATAATATTATCAATGTACTAACAAAACATAATTGCTAACTTTTATAAGTTATAACTTAGTTATAAAATGTAAAACATTACAACAATAAAAACAATAAAAATAGTTAAACACTTTTTCAGTCCTGTTAATAAAATAAATAACAAATTATAGTTAATCAAAATACTTAAAATATACTTTTTAGAATTATAACAAATAAGGTAATAGTTAAAAATAATAATGTAATAGTAACCAATCTTTGGATTTATTATCATAGTTGAAAAAAAAAACATAGTTTTTCACTTTTCTGTTTTATAGGTAACTAATTATAGAAAATTATAATACAAAATATTAAATAATAAAAAATAGTTATCACTTTTTCAGTCATCATAATAAAATAAATAACAAAATATTATCATATTTACTTTAAATAGAACTTTATATTTAAGTATATTTATTGAAGTCTTATATTTTATTATTTTTTGGATCTTTAGAATGTGGCAAATTGTCATAAAAAGGGTGGTACTCTTTATCTATGACTGGCTTTAATGATTGCAAATTTTGTATCAGAGATGGGCAATGGTGCATTGTACAAATTTGTTAGTGTTTGAGATTCAATTACTGTTCTTCTAGATATTTTAACTTTTTTTTTGCTCTGGCAATTTTGTCCTACCATCTTCAAACTCAGTTTTGTATAGTATTTCTCCTTCATGAGTGTACTGAATTCTACAAATATCAGTCACAACTTTATCCCCTGTTTTTGTTCCTGGACGCAATGAAGTTAAAGAGCAAACATCACCATAATTTTTAAAAAATGAGTAGTCCAAAACGTTGATTTTATATGGTTTATTATACCTTGCCAATCTCATTCTACTAATATAATCACCAGGAGAATATATTGATGATTTAAAGTAGTGCTCCAAAGTAGAATGGACAATGGACATTGTCAGCTTCCATCATAGTATGACCCTTTGTCAGAAATAACTGTTCTATAGTTATACTTTTAGTTTTATCCAAGGTACTTAAAGCACATGCCAGTGTTTTGTTACGATTTTGGTAATTACAACAATCTGAGATCAAGATAACTTCAGTCACTTCATTTGGAAGTGTGTCAATATATTGAATGATGCAACTGGTAAACTCATTGGCACTTACACTACCATTTCCCTCATGCCAGACATATAGAGTAATATCTTTGTCATTGAGTCTGTAGATTGTAAAGTTATGCAGTTGTAGTTTTTGTTTATAATACATAGCAGATGCATCTGTTTTTGGGCAAAGTAAAACACTTTGTAAATCCATAGTTATTACAACTTTGGTACTTGCAACCTCAGCTTTAAATTAATTTTTTTCTTCTCTAGCCATGGTTTTTCTGTTTACATGTCAATTATAAACAGTTTCAACAGAACACATATGTCACATTGGTCCTAACGGTGCTGATGGATTTTAATATTTTCTGTGTTTAATTTTTTGCAAAATATAGTTTTGGTAGCATAGGTTATGTTTTTTTCTTGGCATCATTCTTGAAACACTTTATACATACTAGATAGAGATACAAAGAAGTAAATGTAACCATTCTTTTATATGAAGTACATCAATACTTTTTTTTAATTTTCTTGATGAGGGAGCTGGTTCAGCTTCTATGCCAGGTTCTTTAAATTCAGTACTTCTTTTTGTCCATCTTTTGAAACTATCTTCACCAATGTTTAATGTATTTAAAAAAAAAGTCTACATACTTTTAAACATTGTCCATTCAATGTCTGCAACCTTACATCCCGACTATCTGACTTTACATATATATATTGTTCATTTATTTTTCTTCGTTTTACTATTGGTATATTAGTTACCATACCTTGAACAAAACCACGTTTCTCATCCCAAGTCTTCATTTTCCAAAATTTATTGAACACATCTTGTCGATCATTTTCAGAGAATGCATCACACATAAAGCTTTTAGTGCTCTTTGGCCCTTCAAGTGTATGACTAAAACTTTCTCCACTTTTTCTTATATTTCTTGGTTTGTTTTGAAAATTTTTTTTATCATTTTGTGAATAACCCATATATGCCAAACCTGCAACTCTTTTTTTTGATTCAATCTTTTGTTTGGCACCTCTTACTATATAACTCACTGAGCTTGAAGATATATTCTTGCTTATCATCATCATTTTTTTCATAAAGTTGAGTGTCTAATATCTTTAGTTATTTTACTGCATAAATTGTTTTCAAGTACGTCAAAAGTATAGATAGTATTTATTTTCAAACCAGAATTTTTTTCAACATTTTGAGTATCTAATATAACAATATTATCTACAGTTTGTTCATAAACTAAATTCAACAAATTGTTTTCAAGAATGTTGTCACTCTCTTCTATATTGTTATTTGTTTTATTATTATCTGCAAATTCTATTATAAAGTCATCTATATCTACTCCATTTAACCTATTTAGGTCCACCTTTATGCCATTTCTTGTGCTTGACCAATTTCTAAATTTTCATTTCTTTTGTGCTTGAAGAGTATACAATTTTTTGGTGTGGTATTGGACTTTTTTTCAACCATTCCAACTAATTTTTTTCCACGATTTATAGTGATCTAAAAATGTGCAGATTACAATTTATTATAATATAGTACAGCTAATAATCAACAACATAAATTAAGCATAGTAAAATACCTACAATAAAATACACAAATTCATGACAAAATATAATGTTCCTACTCATTTGAGACTTTTTTCATGTAATTATAATGTTCTATTATATTATTATAAAAGTTTACTTACAACATATTCAAACCTTTTCATTGGTAAAATGTTGAAAGGCCAACTTCAAAATATTGTACATTTGTACGAATTTTACATCATTTTTAATGTATTAATGTAATAATATTATTATCAATTGATATTAATATTAATATATTAAATTGTTATTATCATTTTTTTTTTTTTTTAATGGCGTTTATTGAAAATTTACAATCTGTACATTATATACAATAAGTAAATATGATAAGTATATCAAAAACAAAGGCTTTGAGTGACGTGTAGGAAGGCTCGCAGTCGAGTCACCCTTTTACAGTGAAATTAGATTTGTATATGTATAATGTATAAATGTGTTTTATTGATTAAGAAGATCTCTGCACCAGTTTCGTTTGAGACGTCTTGTGGGGTTGTCAGGAAGCATTTTTGAGGCCAGTTGTGAAATGAGGTGGTTGTGGTTCATATGGAGTTTCCCATGAAACCTTTTGTAAAAATTAGTGTCATGGATGGTTTTGATTTGGAGTTCATCGTGGAGTAATTTGTTCGTTACGTACCAGGGAGCTTTAGCAATGATACGGAGACAGATTGATTGAAAAGCTTGAATCGTTTGAGTATTAGATTTTTTGGCTGGGCCCCAGAGTATGATGCCATATGTCCAAATGGGACGGAGGAGACATTTGTATATAAGAATTTTGTTTTGGAAGTTGATGTTGGATCTTAGTAAGGGCCTGAGTAGGTGAAGTCTGCTGTTTAACTTTTTTCGCTTGTCCCTAAGATGAGGACCCCAAGTAAGTCTTCTGTCGAGTGTAAGACCGAGATATTTAACTTGGGTGCAGTGCGGAATAGTAGTTGTTCAAGGTGATCGGCGGGCAGTCTTGTGGTCTTAAGGCATGGACTTACTGAGGACAAATTTTAGGGATTAGTGGGGGGACGGAAATGAAAATTAAAACCATACATAACTTTAATGTGGTTGACCCCTTAACAAATTACTGCCTTGAAATAGGGATCTATAAATGAAAAGTCAATGTAACATTCTTAAATTACATATATTTATTAAATAACATTCTCACTTGGTTTTACAAAATAAAATAAGGTTCTAACTTTGTTTAAAAATATTCACAAGCCTTAAATAACTACTCAAACTCATTCAAGTATACTATAGTAATACATTTTAAAATTATACAAAATTAAATAACAGTCTCACTTTGTTTTACAAAATAAAATAAGGTTCTAAGTCTCTTCGGTGTAACCAGAATCATGGGAAAAATTACGGCATACAAAACAGAAAACAGCATTTTTTTGAACACTATATTTGATCCATTTAAATTCATTAAAATAAGCAGCAGAAAATGAGCAATTCTGATTACCATGCTTAGTTTTTGGGTAAACCTAAGTATCACAAAGCAGTAAGCAAAAATGCGAGAAAAGAGTAAATATAAGTCATTGTGCAAGTTAAAAAACCAGATCACAGATTTATAAGTAATACGTATTTTAGGATAATACTGATTACCTATAGTAATACTGAACTACGAGTTTTAATGTCACATATCGTCGGCTTAATTCGAAAATCTCGTAACTCCAAAATGATTACTTTTCAGGAACAACAAAAAACATTTAATTAACTTAATAGCGAAAAAAACAAAAATAATATTATAATTGTAACGTTATTATTAAAAATAATATTTTACCACAAGTTATGCAGACATGCAGTTATGGTCGTTATGGAGATACGACAATATTTCTCTTAGTAGGAGATTCCATGGAGTTAAGTTAATTTCGTCGAAACTTTAATAGCAAGTTCATGGAAGAGAAACTGTCTTATCGGAGTGAGAGTGGTTTTAAACGATATGTTTTTTTTTTCTAAAAAGAAAAATATAATAATCTCAAAATCGTAATTTTGGAGTTACGAGATTTACGAATTAAGCCAACGATATCTTACCTCTAAAATACGTCTTACAGGACCAGAAGTTAAATCACCAAGATCCAAATTAGAGTTTTTAGTAATTTCGATGACTGTAGTCACTGTAGTTACACTCGCAGTAGTTCCTACCTTCATCATATTAATGTTTGTTTTTTCTCCATTAGCATTTTTTGTACTTTTAGGTTTAAAAATGTCAAAATAGTTAGTCGTAGACATTATCGTTATTTTCAATAAATTAGAATGAGGATTAGTCAATTAGTCATGTGGACGTGCGCGACATGACGGACGCGGGTCGGGGTCACCAACCGCAGCAGGGGGACCGTAGAGAGGGAATATTGTGATTTGTGGCGATGGCTCGCTGTTCGTCAACTGTTAGCCGATAACTGATAAGTGACAACCACGGTTGTAGATATACAACTGAGGTGACAACAAATATAACCAGTGTGACTGTAATGCGTCTAACTCTTGTATATTTTTTTTTATGGAATGTGCAACCTGGATAATAACTGAAATAATAATATTTTCAGGATTTTTTAATTCAAAAAAATAATTTGCCAATTTTTATGAAGAATAAAAAATTCGTAAGTCATGGTTTTATTTGGGGGCCAAGCCTCCCTAGCCTCCACCTAATTGACCATATGTTTGTACTTCAAGTAAAATCGTTTGTACCTCTACGGTTTCCCAGTTGGTGCAAATTTTTAAGATGGTGGTGCTGAGGGAACGCTGGCAACACTACCTTTAAATTTCTTGTAAAAAGTGATAACTCAACTGATAACATAAAATATCTTGGAAGAAAAATGTAATTTTAAGGTTAACCTATTTAAGTATTACCAAACTACGGGTTACTTAAATTTTGAGTATGCAATTTAAGTTTACAGACTCGCTAAGTACTGATTACATACCTAAGCAGTTTAAGATGTCTCGTAACGCACCGAGTATGCATGCAGCCCAATATGTAATAATATAATTTATTATACCTGTTAACTCAGCTTAGGTTAGTGGACTATATTTGTTTAAATAAATGGTAACAACTGTATTTTTAATTTTGCCGTGAGCGGAGGACTACTATTTTTAAAAAAACATTCATAACAAAAACAAATTCAGGTACAGGTAAAGGAGTACATAGGGACTGGCCAATCTGGGGGATTCGTCGGGAGTGACGAATAAAAATAATACAATAAATTATAGTAAAAGGTTTTTTTTAATAAAGACGTACTTAGATAATGCCGGTGGTGATGCGTTGACCTCGGTGACGGTGGCTTAACGACGGTGATGGATAGGACGGTGACTTCGACGGTGATTGGATTTTTACGAGACACAACGCACAATACAAAAAAACATGAGATACAAAAAAAAAAAAACAACCAAGTCGCTAGGTAACGGCTAGGTGCGGGCACGAACTGGTCCGGTTACCGAGAGTAGTGGTAAGGCAACATTTGCTTATCGCAGTGTCGCTTACGTAACTACCAAACAATACCTAATATCAAAAATAAACATTAATACTGATGGTTATGAATTATTTTGTAAAACTTATAAAAACAAAATTAAATGCTATGTAGTGGACTTTAACAGTTATATATGTATAATGTATATAATTAAATAAAAAAATGATTCATTTTGTAGAAAACATATTTAAAATATGTAAGTATTATAAAAAAAAAATGGTTAAAAAAGGTGAAATGAAATTTGATTTTCAATTTCAGTCGTATTGTAAACCTGTTTTAAAACAACTCTTAATATGTAAAAAATATTGATGTTGTATTATAGACACAAAGGCACCAAACTTTTAATATTGCAATTTAATTTATTACATTTTAGTTTGTATTAAAATATGATTATCACACTTACATTAAAAATTTTATTTCACAATAAATTATTACAATAATTATTATGCAACCAATATTGTTATGAGCTGCATTATTAGCTATACCATTATAGGTATACCTAGTATTCATAATACGTACTCACTATTCCAGGAGAGTGTTTACCAAGCAGTACCTACCTATATACAGGGCTGGACAGTATTGAAGATACGTATCTTAGATAAAATTGTATCATGTATCTTATATTGTGTATTTGAATACCTTTTTTGACTTGTATCTAGTATCTTTTTATGATTAAGTTACTAAATACATTCAAAAATTATGTTTTATTTATGTAACTTTTTTCCTAACTGCCCAATAACAAGTTTTGGAATTTGTAGTTCGTAATTTCAAATTACTTGTTTGATATGTTAGTTAATCATAATCTAAGTTAGATTAAAGTAACTGGTGTCTGGCGTCATAACGGCGATAATTAAGTGTCATATATTTAGTGATCAAGAAAAAAAAAAAGAATTCAATATTTATGTATTGATGAAGTAGGCTGTAGTAGTGTGGTGTAAAAAGAAATTGATTCCCATTCATATGAAAAGTCAGAGGAGTGTTTTATTGTTTTTTTCTTCTTAGCCAGGGTTGTACCTGAGCCAGACCTGTCAAAACAACAGACCATTAACAAACTTGAATTTACAATCTTTTTAAATAATAAAAATAAATCATTTAGTTCCTGTATATGACTTTTAGTCATATTAGGTATAAAAAATTACCTAATTTTTATAACTTTTATAAAATTATGATTTAATATGAGTAAGAGCGGGATATTTTGCTCCAAATATATTTCTTTTTTTAGCTTAAATTTATTCTATAGCCAGGGAAGGCCCTGGACAAAATAAATAACAGTCTATGTGTGGTCTTCTGAAAGCTATAGGTACACAAAAAATTGTTCTCTTTACTCAGCTCGAAAACTAGATTACATATTATGCAAACTAACTAGGTACTTCATAAATCAATTTTATCAAATATCAACCATCAATTTATACATAATATTATATTATATTATAATAAATTATTATAAAATAATTTTAAAATGTAATCAATATAACAGAAAGAACAATAAAAAACAATAAGAATATTGATTACATAATTCATAAAACTGTCCTTGATTTTTTAGCAGCAAACTGATTTATCATATCATCATAATCTAAAGATTCAGAAATATCTTTTTCTATTGAAATTATTGAAAGACCAGTAAGATTTTCTTGGCTTAACTTGTTTCTCAAATATGTTTTTATTAATTTCAATTTTGAAAAGCTTCTCTAGGCACATGCCGAAGTCAGGGTTGGACTAGCCCCAATGTGTACCGGGAAATTCTATTTTATTCCCACTTCTTTTGACCAGCAACATAATTGAACCTGAGGGAACAAGCTCTATCATAAAAAAAAATGTTAGTTAATAGTGAATTATCTAAAAAAAAAAAATATTGTGTTAAGTGTATGACTAGCCTTTGTCACGAGTTATTTATTTTTGAAATATGATATAATAAAAAAACAATTAATATAAATACATTGTCAAACATTAACATAAAAAATATCATCAAAACAGAATACATAAATTATATAAAAAATAATAGTAATTCTTTGTAAGGGTAGGTAATCTATATTTTTAAACAACCAACATTTTTTGAATACTGTACTATGTTTTATTTACTTCCTCAATGATGTTTTCATGTGTTAATGTTTCCAAAATATCTTTATTTAAATGCATTAACATCCATGCATCAAGATTTTCCATTGAAAGGCTGGTTTCTAAGTCGGTTTTTAATAAAACTAAAAGGTAGAAAAACTCTTTTCACAGCCAACCTGAGTGCATCATAGTGTTAAAATATACATATAGGCTAAAAATAAATTGCTATATGCTTTAACATATAATCTATATTTAAACAATACATTAAGACAGCAAAGAAAACAATTTAAACACCGTTTATTTGTTTTGCATAGATTTTGTTCAAACTCATTTTCTTGCAAACTTTCTAGATCTAATTCTGGAAGTTCATTCTCCCATCACTTCTATAACTTGCATATACTTCAGGTAAATTTAACTTGATAGTTTAATTTTTTTCATATCAATACAATAATTTTTTCTGCTCCTTTTATCAATTTAAATCATAATTTATCAATATCTTTATCAAATAAAGATAATCACCTAGGACTCGCGGTCCAATATAGCTACGGCGGTACGTCCCCTTTTTGCTGCAGCCCACCGGGAAATTTCCCGGTATCTCAGTGGGCTAGTCCAACCCTAGCTGAAGTTACTGGTATTGTCAGTAAAACTCAAAGGGCAATACTAAAGAATATTTTACCACTGACAAAGTTTCAAAAGGAGTCGTTTCTTCATTTACTATCAATCTGAAATTTACCAATTCATTATGCAACTCCATGAAATTAATATCTTTCGAATTCCCATCTTTTAGATTAATTTCAAGGTCCTTACAATATTTCATAAAATTGTGGTCATTCACATATCGTAATTTTCCAATGCGAAATAAAAACCCAAAATAATCGAAATTGTTCTTTTTCTTTCTTGGTCAGGTTTTCTTAAATACTGGTTCAACTTCAATTTCTTCCGCCAAATTATTAGCAATAATTTTAGCATTCATAAATCCTGATTCTCTGTAAGATTTCAAAAAAGCTAATAAACTTTGTAACATGTCATTTGAAATATTAATATCTGCATCTATCCCTTGTAAGCTCTTACTTACTATGTTGACTTGAACTAATATGTCATACCAAAATTCTAGATACATATAATATCTTGATTTAGTTGTAATTAATATTTTCTTCCGATGTAAAATTATTTAATAAACTTTTCATCTATATTAATATTATAACAAGCTTTTTTAACCAATTATGTGAAGTCTTAGATTTTTCTTGTATTTATTTTTACATAATATTATACAATATATTATAATACTAGTATGTTTATTTTACAAAATATTCTTTTTGAATTTTCATGAGGAACCAAGGTATTAATAAATTGATACTATAAGACAATATTGAAAATAAAGGATTAAAGGAATACAAAAAACAAGAGTATAATATAATTGTATACATTATTTATTTATCTTAAACAAGTTTTCCAGAACTCCATAGTAATGATATAACATAGTATAACAATAAAAACTCAATTAAGAGTATAAACTTGATTTATATAATATATATCTATACTATTATATAAAATGGTAAGGGTTTTCTTGGACCGCGCTAACCGAGAAAACTAATGAACCGATTTGGCTGAAATTTTTTACTGTTATACTTTGACAGTCTGCTGGAGGTTATAGTAGGGCTGTTCGATTAATTTTTTACCACTCGATTATTAATTTCACATTTTATCGATTATTTCGATTAATCGAAAATTAATAATCAAACCAAAAATCGATTTTATAACGACTGATTAATCGATCACCGATTTTTTTAATGACTGAATAAACGATTAATCGATTTTTTTTAAATTAAGATTAGTGTGTTGGCATAAAGTAAACACAGACCCACTCAAAATGGAAGAGTAAAAAATTCCCCAAGTGTTAAAAATAGAAGTTCATTCGAACCGTCAAAATAACGATTAATCATCTTGTTTATTCGAAAAATTCGATTATTTGATTGATCGGAAATTCGATTATTTGATTAATCGGAAATTCAATTAATTGATTAATCGGAAATTCGATTAATTGATTAATCGAATTTAGATTATTTGGCGATAAATCGAATTTTATGAAAACTGTAAAATAATCGATGAAAATAATAATCGTCGTAATAATCGATTAATCGAAATAATCGAACAGCCCTAGGTTATAGTACCATTTTTGTTTAGAAAAATCCACCAGAAAAGTAGGAAATGTGGATGTCAAAAATACAGCAGTGGCGCCATCTGTCCAGAAAAAAATAAACTATAAAATAAAAAATTAAGTTTATTGTTGCATATTAAAATAATAATAGTGTATTATAATGGTTGCTATTGGTTAATTGAGCATGTTTGTTGATTTGTATTATTGTTTTTTGTCAATATATATATATATAAGTATGTATAAATGGATGTTTATGTGTAGATTAGACCTCTGAGAAGAAGTTAGATTAATTTAAAATAGGTAAAATTTG
>NW_021777586.1:6133-6937 GCF_005508785.2 Acyrthosiphon pisum | reverse complement strand
TTTAGGACAGTAAAACTGCTTCGATTTTCTTCAACAGTAACTTTTATGATTGGAAAGTGAATCTAGTTGGTACTTTGGGGGGTCAAAAGTAAAAATTTCCCAGTAGTTTTCAAAAGCGACGTGAAAAACAAAAGAAAAATTAAGGAAAAACGGGAATTTTTACGCAAAATCGATTTTTAACAAAATCGATTTTGGTTTTTGGTGTAACTCTAAAACAAATGACCGTAGATATAAGAAATTTTCACAGGTTGTTTATATTTGCATTTTCTATACACGGTAAAATTTTGAAAATATTTTGATTTATTTTGAGCTCTTTACGGACATTTTCATTTTCCATTTTTTTTTAGTTTTTTTTCTAAAAATATCAATAAAATTTTATTTGTTGGATAAAAAAGCTTGAAAATTTAATAGAAGGCTCCTAGTATATTGTTTCAAAGGCAGATGAAAAATATTAAAAATCGTTAGTCACAGTTTTTTTTTATAAGCATTTAAAGTTCAAAAAATGACAAAATATGGAAAAATCACTAAAATTTGCAAATTATTTCGAGTTAGAAATTCATAAAAATTTTTCTTTTTAAATCTAAGATATGAAAATGTAATACAAGATTCCTTATAAGATTATCTACCTTTATCAAACAAAAAATATCTATAAGAAAGTCAAATTAAATTTTTATGATCGTTTGAAATTCAAATTTTTACAACATTGGATATTCACTCGATTTCTCATGTAGCGATTTCCTTATTTTGTTCTAATTCAAAAACAGAATAACTGCAGATACATGAAATTTTTATTGAATGTTTATA
>NW_021777586.1:5222-6083 GCF_005508785.2 Acyrthosiphon pisum | reverse complement strand
AAAAGTCGAGCGTGTAAGAATTACGCGGGGATGAAGTGAAACTTCTTTCAGTCATACAACTGATATGAGGTTTTGTAATAATAATAATAATAATAATAATCTTATGTTAATTAATGGCCGGTAGAATTTTGGGTCAGTTGTTTAAAATAATAATTATCTATTTGTTTTATTAATTTGAAACTCATAATTAAATAAGTATACATCAGAGACCTACCTATATTTTGAGTAATATCAAATAATGATATATCAAGTGTGTACGTTTAAATACATTAAGTTATATTTTGTTTTCTCACCTAAAAACTGTAATACATTAAGTAATACCTACTATCTACCTTTATAATATTATGTGTAGGTAATTAATTTATACTTTTAGACCAATGGACCAAAATATTTACTAATATCAGTATTAATTCATGTCCATACATATAATATAACCCTACTATTATGTATATACATACATCTATAAAATACATTAGTCATATTATGTAGGTACATAACAGTGGCGTAAATAGGCCATTGGAGGCCCGTGTGCAAAGACTAAAATGGGCCGTCCAAAAAAATAAAAAAATTAGCAGTGATAAAATATGGTTTATCCTTATTAATGATTAGGTTATATTTATTGTTTACCTATTACTTACTTGTAAGTAACCTAGCAACATTTATATACATTTATAAATTAATCACCTCTTGTAAATTTTTTTAGGTAGGTATTTTTAAAATGTAGGTATATAAATATATATATATATATATATACATTTTATAAATGTAGGTACATTTAATCATTTAAATACTATAAAAGTATGATACGTTTATAGAATAACATTAAATAAAAAAAAAAACAAAATATATTACTCATGTTGT
>NW_021777586.1:4590-5172 GCF_005508785.2 Acyrthosiphon pisum | reverse complement strand
TTTACCTAAACAGTAAACATGATAAGTATTTTTCCAGAAACATCGATGGATGGTGATAACGTCATTATAGTCTTCTGATGATTGTAATTTATTAATTTATAGGATAGAAGATAGAACTAGGTATATATCAAAATAGTATTATTGTTATTGATGTCGAATGTCGATATGATATTGTAATGTATAATTTAAAATTTGAATTATCAAATAAAATATTCTTTGAATATCAAAATAAATAATAGAAAATGTTTTCAGTTCCCACATATGGACGTATAAGGCAGTAAACTATTACACAAGAATTTCTGGGGGGCTATAGCCCCCTTAGCCCCCACCATTCTACGCCTATGTTGTTAGTACCTGTGTGTATTTTATTTAAAGAGCAAAAATATAGATTTTTAAGAGAAATGGCCAGTGGTAATGTGTCATTGAGATGTACCAAAAAAATAATGTTCTGCTAGAATAGAGATGGATAAACCTATGACTGCGATTGTTCGTGTTAATGGTGAGCAATTACACGATATATTGAACGATCATGATAATCAGTGTCATATTTTGCGCAATAATTGTAAGAGAAAAGCAACTGAA
>NW_021777586.1:0-4490 GCF_005508785.2 Acyrthosiphon pisum | reverse complement strand
TAGTTCAAGTCAACATAGTAAAGTAAGAGCTTACAAGGGATAGATGCAGATATTAATATTTCAAATGACATGTTACAAAGTTTATTAGCTTTTTTGAAATCTTACAGAGAATCAGGATTTATGAATGCTAAAATTATTGCTAATAATTTGGCGGAAGAAATTGAAGTTGAACCAGTATTTAAGAAAACCTGACCAAGAAAGAAAAAGAACAATTTCGATTATTTTGGGTTTTTATTTCGCATTGGAAAATTACGATATGTGAATGACCACAATTTTATGAAATATTGTAAGGACCTTGAAATTAATCTAAAAGATGGGAATTCGAAAGATATTAATTTCATGGAGTTGCATAATGAATTGGTAAATTTCAGATTGATAGTAAATGAAGAAACGACTCCTTTTGAAACTTTGTCAGTGGTAAAATATTCTTTAGTATTGCCCTTAGAGTTTTACTGACAATACCAGTAACTTCAGCTAGGGTTGGACTAGCCCACTGGGATACCGGGAAATTTCCCGGTGGGCTGCAGCAAAAAGGGGACGTACCGCCGTAGCTATATTGGACCGCGAGTCCTAGGTGATTATCTTTATTTGATAAAATAAAATTTATTTTAATCGTTATTTTATAAAATTTATATCAATTTAAATCGATAAAAGGAGTAGAAAAAATTATTGTATTGATATGAAAAAAATTAAACTATCAAGATAAATTTACCTGAAGTATATGCAAGTTATAGAAGTGATAAGGAGAATGAACTTCCAGAATTAGATCTAGAAAGTTTGCAAGAAAATGAGTTTGAACAAAATCTATGCAAAACAAATAAACGGTGTTTAAATTGTTTTCTTTGCTGTCTTAATGTATTGTTTAAATATAGATTATATGTTAAAGCATATAGCAATTTATTTTTAGCCTATATGTATATTTTAACACTATCATGCACTCAGGTTGGAAAAGAGTTTTTCTACCTTAAGTTTTATTAAAAACCGACTTAGAAACCAGCCTTTCAATGGAAAATCTTGATGCATGGATGTTAATGCATTTAAATAAAGATATTTTGGAAACATTAACACATGAAAACATCATTGAGGAAGTAAATAAAACATAGTACAGTATTCAAAAAATGTTGGTTGTTTAAAAATATAGATTACCTACCCTTACAAAGAATTACTATTATTTTTTATATAATTTATGTATTCTGTTTTGATGATATTTTTTATGTTAATGTTTGACAATGTATTTATATTAATTGTTTTTTTATTATATCTTATTTCAAAAATAAATAACTCGTGACAAAGGCTAGTCATACACTTAACACAATATTTTTTTTTTTTAGATAATTCACTATTAACTAACATTTTTTTTTATGATAGAGCTTGTCCCCTCAGGTTCAATTATGTTGCTGGTCAAAAGAAGTGGGAATAAAATAGAATTTCCCGGTACACATTGGGGCTAGTCCAACCCTGACTTCGGCATGTGCCTAGAGAAGCTTTTCAAAATTGAAATTAATAAAAACATATTTGAGAAACAAGTTAAGCCAAGAAAATCTTACTGGTCTTTCAATAATTTCAATAGAAAAAGATATTTCTGAATCTTTAGATTATGATGATATGATAAATCAGTTTGCTGCTAAAAAATCAAGGACAGTATTATGAATTATGTAATCAATATTCTTATTGTTTTTTATTGTTCTTTCTGTTATATTGATTACATTTTAAAATTATTTTATAATAATTTATTATAATATAATATAATATTATGTATAAATTGATGGTTGATATTTGATAAAATTGATTTATGAAGTACCTAGTTAGTTTGCATAATATGTAATCTAGTTTTCGAGCTGAGTAAAGAGAACAATTTTTTGTGTACCTATAGCTTTCAGAAGACCACACATAGACTGTTATTTATTTTGTCCAGGGCCTTCCCTGGCTATAGAATAAATTTAAGCTAAAAAAAGAAATATATTTGGAGCAAAATATCCCGCTCTTACGGTACTGTGAACTAGATAAAACCAATTTTATTTTATATCTAGGTTTGAAATGTGTACTCGTTCACTTGGTTATTTATAATTGGGCTCTTAATTTATCATATCATAACAATTATGAAGCTTGTTTTAAAATAAATCATAATTTTATAAAAGTTATAAAAATTAGGTAATTTTTTATACCTAAAAGTCATATACAGGAACTAAATGATTTATTTTTATTATTTAAAAAGATTGTAAATTCAAGTTTGTTAATGGTCTGTTGTTTTGACAGGTCTGGCTCAGGTACAACCCTGGCTAAGAAGAAAAAAACAATAAAACACTCCTCTGACTTTTCACATGAATGGGAATCAATTTCTTTTTACACCACACTACTACAGCCTACTTCATCAATACATAAATATTGAATTCTTTTTTTTTTTCTTGATCACTAAATATATGACACTTAATTATCGCCGTTATGACGCCAGACACCAGTTACTTTAATCTAACTTAGATTATGATTAACTAACATATCAAACAAGTAATTTGAAATTACGAACTACAAATTCCAAAACTTGTTATTGGGCAGTTAGGAAAAAAGTTACATAAATAAAACATAATTTTTGAATGTATTTAGTAACTTAATCATAAAAAGATACTAGATACAAGTCAAAAAAGGTATTCAAATACACAATATAAGATACATGATACAATTTTATCTAAGATACGTATCTTCAATACTGTCCAGCCCTGTATATAGGTAGGTACTGCTTGGTAAACACTCTCCTGGAATAGTGGTACGTATTATGAATACTAGGTATACCTATAATGGTATAGCTAATAATGCAGCTCATAACAATATTGGTTGCATAATAATTATTGTAATAATTTATTGTGAAATAAAATTTTTAATGTAAGTGTGATAATCATATTTTAATACAAACTAAAATGTAATAAATTAAATTGCAATATTAAAAGTTTGGTGCCTTTGTGTCTATAATACAACATCAATATTTTTTACATATTAAGAGTTGTTTTAAAACAGGTTTACAATACGACTGAAATTGAAAATCAAATTTCATTTCACCTTTTTTAACCATTTTTTTTTTATAATACTTACATATTTTAAATATGTTTTCTACAAAATGAATCATTTTTTTATTTAATTATATACATTATACATATATAACTGTTAAAGTCCACTACATAGCATTTAATTTTGTTTTTATAAGTTTTACAAAATAATTCATAACCACCAGTATTAATGTTTATTTTTGATATTAGGTATTGTTTGGTAGTTACGTAAGCGACACTGCGATAAGCAAATGTTGCCTTACCACTACTCTCGGTAACCGGACCAGTTCGTGCCCGCACCTAGCCGTTACCTAGCGACTTGGTTGTTTTTTTTTTTTTTGTATTTCATGTTTTTTTGTATTGTGCGTTGTGTCTCGTAAAAAAACCAATCACCGTCGAAGTCACCGTCCTATCCATCACCGTCGTTAAACCACCGTCACCGAGGTCAACGCATCACCACCGGCATTATCTAAGTACGTCTTTATTAAAAAAAACCTTTTACTATAATTTATTGTATTATTTTTATTCGTCACTCCCGACGAATCCCCCAGATTGGCCAGTCCCTATGTACTCCTTTACCTGTACCTGAATTTGTTTTTGTTATGAATGTTTTTTTAAAAATAGTAGTCCTCCGCTCACGGCAAAATTAAAAATACAGTTGTTACCATTTATTTAAACAAATATAGTCCACTAACCTAAGCTGAGTTAACAGGTATAATAAATTATATTATTACATATTGGGCCGCATGCATACTCGGTGCGTTACGAGACATCTAAAACTGCTTAGGTATGTAATCAGTACTTAGCGAGTCTGTAAACTTAAATTGCATACTCAAAATTTAAGTAACCCGTAGTTTGGTAATACTTAAATAGGTTAACCTTAAAATTACATTTTTCTTCCAAGATATTTTATGTTATCAGTTGAGTTATCACTTTTTACAAGAAATTTAAAGGTAGTGTTGCCAGCGTTCCCTCAGCACCACCATCTTAAAAATTTGCACCAACTGGGAAACCGTAGAGGTACAAACGATTTTACTTGAAGTACAAACATATGGTCAATTAGGTGGAGGCTAGGGGGGCTTGGCCCCCAAATAAAGCCATGACTTACGAATTTTTTATTCTTCATAAAAATTGGCAAATTATTTTTTTGAATTAAAAAAACCTGAAAATATTATTATTTCAGTTATTATCCAGGTTGCACATTCCATAAAAAAAAATATACAAGAGTTAGACGCATTACAGTCACACTGGTTATATTTGTTGTCACCTCAGTTGTATATCTACAACCGTGGTTGTCACTTATCAGTTATCGGCTAACAGTTGACGAACAGCGAGCCATCGCCACAAATCACAATATTCCCTCTCTACGGTCCCCCTGCTGCGGTTGGTGACCCCGACCCGCGTCCGTCATGTCACGCACGTCCACATGACTAATTGACTAATCCTCATTCT
>NW_021777585.1:0-1210 GCF_005508785.2 Acyrthosiphon pisum | reverse complement strand
CTCCGTTTTACAAATGTAAAACATAGTAAAAATGGTTTTGCGTGGATAAGAACCACTATGGCTAAACTTATAGTTCATGTTATGCAACCAAATATTCCTACTAGGAAGAAGAGAACATAGACTGTGCAACATTGTTTTTAATTTTTCGATATCACAAATACGAAAAAAGTTCTCATAGTTTAAAAATAAAAATAGTACAGTAAAATGGGGTAACTTTTATAATTTTTTACTGTTTTATGACAATTTCATTTTTTATTATATGGATAACTTCTGTAGTGTTAACGATAAAACTCTCAAAATTAAATATTAGTTACAACTAGTTCAATATTTTAACGTTTTAATTTTTAAAATTCTGAAATTATCTTTTGAGATATCAATATTTTTTAATATGCTATCAAAGTAACACAACGGGCAATTTTGATACCTATATTTCTTAATGTGATATCAAAGTAACCCCATTTTATGAAAAAAAATTTAATTATCATGGTACTCTGGTGAATAAAAATATATGGGTATCAAAGTTACCCCTCGAAATCAAAGTTAGGTACCCCATTCTAATTAAAAATTTAAAGCTAATATAATGCAGTTAGTTATAGTATTAGGATTAAGGGGGTGTGGGGGACAAAGCCCCCCATGGACATGTGTAACATAAAATATTCCAGCACCCCCTAAATTCACACCCAATGTGCGCCTATGACTATATTACTACCCAATCAACGATGGAATTATCAACGATGCAAGTGACACTTATGGACGGTGATGATGATGCTTACATTATAGATGTGACCATAGATAATAAAGATCTTTATTATCTATGGATGTGACGCCCGAAGAAGCGAGTGTCGTTTCTATAATATTATATGGTTTTAATCATGACAAAATGATTAGTCATGGTTTTAATTACTAGTATTAAACTAACGGAGGAATATATGTGCATATTTTAAAAATTTTAATTCTTAACTATCATGGAAGCACAATTGGACATAGTCAAAAAGTAATTTAGTATTGTATTATCTAATTAATTATGCATAACTGTTAACTAAAAGGATTACATAATAATAATTAATTACAGTAAAAGTAAATTATTTTACCTATATTCAATGATATAAATCATTCCTTAACAGGTTAAGCACCACATTGACCCTACTACTTGTCAAAATGATTCTGTAGGTGATTCTCAGATTCAGTATGTTTTTTTAAAAATTAACCT
>NW_021777584.1:0-808 GCF_005508785.2 Acyrthosiphon pisum | reverse complement strand
TTAATTTATATCTATATTTTCTTCCAATTTTAAATGTTTAAACGTCGGAACTTTAATGCTCCGTTACGGAGCTCCGTAACTAATTTATTAATCGGTAACATTGTCGATAAAGCTGGGCTCAGCTCACGGCTCGCGTCTGATATATCAAAATAATACGTGAAAATAATAAATTACAAAATTTCGACCACGTGAATGTGGAAACATCGCATAAAATATTCTATGCTCTATTATGTTATGCTCAATCGTGCTTTACCGTACTCAACTTACGAAATAATTTACGAAAAATACTAACTATATATCATACAAACAAATTTA
Source organism: Acyrthosiphon pisum (assembly GCF_005508785.2). Lineage (NCBI taxonomy): Eukaryota > Metazoa > Arthropoda > Insecta > Hemiptera > Aphididae > Acyrthosiphon > Acyrthosiphon pisum. The sequence continues at coordinate 493 of NW_021777584.1, read as the reverse complement.
ATATGTATTTATATAATATAATAACAATAGACATTTTAAGGAATGTGTAATTATAATTTCTAATAAAATTAATAACATATAGATACACAGTATATTAACACCTAACCTGTAGTGTATATTATAATATATTAATATATGAAAAAAACGTGAAAAAAAAATGCAAAAAATTTCGAGATTTTGGGCGGCCATGTTAAACCATGTGCACTGAGTAGTCGCCGCCGGAAGAGCAAATGACGGTTTCGAACTCGGACCTACCTAGCAACCTATGTTTGGGGAACCTACGCCTAACCTACTACGCCACGATTTGTGTTGTCAAATCTGGTTGAAACTTCATTAGTTAAGCTGTAACGTTGTGTATCAACGGAGCGACGTAAACCAATATATTCGATATACATCGATTTAATCGTTTATAATTTGATGTATCTACACACTGTTTAATCTTTAATTGTAATTTATTCAATGATCTGACCGTTATTATTATGATTACATTATT
>NW_021777583.1:0-1324 GCF_005508785.2 Acyrthosiphon pisum | reverse complement strand
AAATTAGAGTTATTCATTACATATTGAAAGTGAGTATTTTTTTTTTTCTCCGCGAAAATGATATTTGTGAGCATTTTTCAGCATTAACATTCAACCCATTTAATGAACACCACAAGCAAAAATCGTCTAGGTCGGATTGTAGTTTAAGGCAATCTTCGTGAGAGTAAATAGGCATATATAATTTTAAGTCGTCCGCAAACATTAAGAAATTACTGCTTTTAAGAATATCTTTAACGTCATTTATAAAAAGTGTAAATAATTTAGTTATTTTATAAACTTTAGGAAATATTGATGGGCTTTGAGGATCATTTGATTTTTTGTTAACGACAAAATGAGTACTCCAAATTCTGTTATGAGATTTTGGCATCCACAATACTACATTTTCGCTAATTAAAAATAAATATTAGGTACATAAATAAACGGATATGTTAATTAATTATATACTCAAGTCTATTCACAGCTTTAATTCATTGTAATTTTAGTGTTGTTTGATAAGATCGATTTGGAAACTTGTAAAATACTATATTATTTGATGTATTTTTGTACGTGTTGTTGCAATTAACAACACAACAGTTTGAATTGCTATTTCTTTTAGTATTCATAGTGAAAATAAAAAACAAAATTATAAAATAGTGTTATGAGCACAGAAAATAGATTAATAATATAATACTATAATAATATATTGAGCATAAAGTTTATTGAGAATGGTAAGTATAGATAGTGTATTAATAGTATAATGATATGGTCTCATAGTATATACTGCCGATAGTGCCCGTAAATTAGTGCCCGAGCGTTAGTAGTCATCATGCACGGTGTCTATAAAGTATTATAAAATATTTAAAATATTAAATTGGTCGGATTTACGAAAAGTTGAAAAATAGCGCTATCTATCAGTTGCGTTGTTAATTATTGGAAACAAAATCCGACATATTTTGCTTCACATAATTCATACTAATAATATGAATGTTAATTCATAATATTCCGATAGGACATCTCTATAAACTCTATGCAACATACTCTCGCGACTTTTATAATTCAAACAACTCTTACTCCAAACTCGGTACCCACTCTCGGCGAGTCCAGTGGCCCCGAGTTTCACTTAGAGCTAGTTAATAAAATAAAGAATGAAATATTTTCAAATATAATATTGCGATGGCTGATAAATTACAACTACAATAGTAGTATATAGTACAAATTGCCGGACACAACTCATAAATGATAAAAATTGGACACCAACTACCAACAGCGCACCCTAGTGGGCTGATCTCTTCTGTAGAGAAAAATACGTACCCCTCCGCATAAGCGGGAGGGTGTTAGTACTGTT
>NW_021777582.1:0-826 GCF_005508785.2 Acyrthosiphon pisum | reverse complement strand
CAGTGTCAAAAGAAATATTTTTCCAGATTTTTCAGCTTCCAAAGTACCGATAATCACGTTTGCGATAAATCGACCTCAGCATCGGTCGTTTCGTCGATCGATATCCAAATTTTATGATCAGAAATATATTCTCTTATTTTTTGCATAGTTTCAATAAAACAATCATCAATATAGCCTTTTCTTAAAGTTGTTTCGTATGGTATCTCTTTCCCTGTGTAAGATTCCAAAAATTTTCGAAATACTTGGTTCGATAATTTATTCAATGGAATGTTAGCCGATAGCAATGCTTTACATAAGTCCATATTGAAAGTAGACTTTTTAGTTGTATTAGTTTGTGTAATCATTTGTTGGGTTCTTGTATTGAAAATTTCCCTCCGTTTAATCATTTTCACATGTTTAACTGTTTGTATATGTTGTATTACACTAGATCGCCGTTCATATTCTACTTTAATTTCACATATTTTTCAAAATAAAACTCTTCCGTCTGCGGAAAATACATTATCCCCAAATTCCAAAATAAAACTTTTTAACCGACTAACTTGTGTTTTTTTTTTCTTTTGGCATATTATAACACAAATACGAGCACTAATAAATACAAAATAACGAATACAAATACGAACACGACAACGATTGACGATATATGCATTGACACGATAACGATCGTAGTCCGTCGATCACTGTGTACTGGCAAACAAAATAATACTGTAAATGTAAAAGACAGATTAAATAAAAATAATATTGTCTTCAGAGCTATAAATAAAATGGGTTCCCCATAACGCTATTGATTATCGCCTTATCGGTATTATTGCTGACAAAATCATGTAGA
>NW_021777581.1:0-822 GCF_005508785.2 Acyrthosiphon pisum | reverse complement strand
GAACGATGAATGTATGATTTACAATGAGGGGGTTTTTTTTTTTATTTTTTTTTTTTTATTTTTTTATTTATTTTGTGTCGTCATCACCTTTTAGGACAGTAAAACTGCTTCGATTTTCTTCAACAGTAACTTTTATGATTGGAAAGTGAATCTAGTTGGTACATTGGGGGGTCAAAAGTAAAAATTTCCCAGTAGTTTTCAAAAGCGACGTGAAAAACAAAAGAAAAATTAAGGAAAAACGGGAATTTTTACGCAAAATCGATTTTTAACAAAATCGTTTTTGGTTTTTGGTGTAACTCTAAAACAAATGACCGTAGATATATGAAATTTTCACAGGTTGTTTATATTTGCATTTTCTATACACGGTGAAATTTTGAAAATATTTATATTTATTTTGAGCTCTTTACGGACATTTTCATTTTCCATTTTTTTTTAGTTTTTTTTCTAAAAATATCAATAAAATTTTATTTGTTGGATAAAAAAGCTTGAAAATTTAATAGAAGGCTCCTAGTATATTGTTTCAAAGGCAGATGAAAAATATTAAAAATCGTTAGTCACAGTTTTCTTTTATAAGCATTTAAAGTTCAAAAAATGACAAAATATGGAAAAATCACGAAAATTTGCAAATTATTTCGAGTTTGAAATTCATAAAAATTTTTCTTTTTAAATCTAAGAAATGAAAATGTAATACAAGATTCCTTATAAGATTATCTACCTTTATCAAACAAAAAATATCTATAAGAAAGTCAAATTAAATTTTTATGATCGTTTGAAATTCAAATTTTTACAACATTGGATATTCACTCGATTTCTCATGTAGCG
>NW_021777580.1:0-8906 GCF_005508785.2 Acyrthosiphon pisum | reverse complement strand
ATTAATATTTTAAAATTACAACAAAATAACTAAAATCGTTACTCTAGGTTATTTATTATATGTATTTTTATCCAAATTTGAACATAAAACAACTATAACCAAAAGCGAACAAGGAGTAGGAATAGCAATTATGATCGACAAAGAAATAATAACACTTAAACTGCAAAAGAAATGCTCAATCTATACCACCAAAGCCATCGCCATAATATCAGCTCTTAAACATATTGAAAATTATCCAACCCAAAACTTCAATATATTCACCGACTCCCTAAGCACCACCAATAGCATCCAAAATATATTCCATTCCATCTACATTGCCACCAACATCGCGGTAAATCAAGTCAAAAATCTAAAAAATCAAAAGAAGAATGTTCAATTAATTTGGATACCAGGACATTGTAAAATGCATGGAAATGATCTAACCGACCAACAAGCAAAAAGCTCTATAGCTTCCGAAGCTCCAAAACAAAAATACAGCACAATATTTGACACAAAAAAACACATAAAAATAATCCCACAAAATAAATGGCAAAATCACTGGTTGAACCAAAACAACAAATTACGTGAAATGAAACAAAGCATAAATCTCTGGCCACAGTAAAAAACCTCAAGAAAAACAAAAATAATAATAAACCGAATGAGAATCACGAAGAACTAACTACCGACGGAATGCACCTCATACGGAGTTTTACCACTTACCCGTACAGGAAAACAACTGATGACAGAATGCCGATCAAATAAAGAAAAAAAGGAAAAACTTAATATACCAATGAACTTATGTGAAATAATAATTGGACCCAACTGTCAATCATAAAAAGTCATATCATTCCTCAGTAGATACCATCGAAATAGAGAAATACATGTGAGTAATATATAGCCCCCCCCCCTATTATTGTAACCAAATTGTTACCTAAAAACATATGTAATGTATTAATGTAACAGTGTATAAAGATTAAACCTAATGGTCCATGTCGTCGAAGCTACAAAACGATCAATAAAAAAAAAAAAACAGCAACAACTATAAATAAAAACGGTGTTTTCATATTTTTGAGATTTTTAAGCTACATAATAACCTACTTAAGTGGTACCTTGTTTTAAATTTTCAATCCTTAGCTATAAAAGTTGAACGTTTTATAAATTGTTAACCACAAAATAATTTTTTTATTTTAAATTTAATACATTTTGCCAAAATTTGAACTTTAAATGCTTATAAAAATAAACTGTACCTCTGTTTTTTTAATATATGTTCCAATTGATATTGTTATAATATATCAGAATCCTTATATTACATTTTCACGCATTTTGACCCAACAAATAAAATTTTATTGAAATGTATAGAAAAGGAAACAATAAAATATTGATAGTTGGAAATGTCCTTAAACAACTCAAACAGAGTCAAAATATTTTGAAAATTTTAACAAGTATAGGAATTGATAAAATAAACATATATGGTATAAATTTTAAGTATCTACGATAATTTTTTTAAGAGTTGCAACAAAACCAAAATTCATTTTGTCGAAAACCAATTTAACGTATAACTTCCTTTTTTTTCTTAATTTATATTTGTTTTTCAACGCACTTTTGAAAAATTCTGGACATTTTATATTTTAATATTCCCAATGTACCAATTAGATTAACCAATTAGATTTACTATCGGAAATGATACTGAAGTTTTAAATCAAAGCATTATTTCCACTACTTATCGTGTACAAATAATGAAAATAAAGAAGAACACACATCATTGTAAAATCAAAACATTCATCGGTCCTCTCAGAATCTAAAAAAAACTTTTCAGTATATTGTATATTAATAAATGTAGTGTATTAAAAAATCTTGAGAATATTTGTTTACTTTGTAATTCATTATTTTTTATTTGTTTTTGAAGTGTTATTTTAGTGTTAAAATCGATATCCCTGTAAAATGAAACCGGGTAGAAACAAAAATATAGATAACTTTAATATAACTATGATTTTTTTTTATTATTATTATTAAAGTCTAAAACGATTGTTGGTCGAATAAACTGATATTCTTCAACGTATTTAAACTGTATTGGCGACTGTATGAAATGCTTTGAGAATCTTTCATTGATATATATATTTACTAGCTTATGTACTGAATAGTTAACCATAGCTGTATTGATCATTATTTGAGTTTTATTTGTTGCAAAACTCAGCAAGATTGAATCAAAATATTTTGATATTTTTAACTTTTACAAAGTATACCACAATCGGCACAATTTCATGAGCATTTTTAGTATCATAGTTGTAGTTGTTATTATTATTTTTATAATCATTACTATTATCATGTTCAATAAGGTGCATCAAGCATGATTAGTTGGTTTAGTTGGTTTAGTTGGTTAATTTAAAACTATTACCAAAACATTTTTTTTAATACCACGATAAGCGTAAGAATAGGGTTTTCATGATATTTAAACTTATTGTCTTTTGTTCTTAAATGTATTACTCAAGTTGCATATGATTGTTGAATACGTGCATAGAAACAATGAAGAGAAACGTCATGATCAGCTTCGAGTGAGCTTATGATGTGTACATCAGACAGCAGTTGTAGGTACAGCAGCCACCTGCAGTCATGGTGGTAGAGACATACTAATTTAAGCTTTAACATTATACGTCAAATAATTAATTATTATAGGCGTTATTAGTACAAATAAATTATGAGAACAAATGAGGCACATATTTTACATTTCTTCATTTATTAAATAATATAATAATATCCATAATACGTTACACATGTAGGTGTCTACTTTTTATTCACAATATCCATAATTCACGTTTTGTGTTTATGATGTATAATAAATTTAAAAACACATAATATATGGCATTTTTCTATGAACGTATAAAAAATTATATACTAATAATGTGATGTGTGAATTATTAAATAAAATATTTGTATAAATATATGTGCTATTATCTCTAAGAACCTACTGAGTATTTTTAAAATATAATATTAAATTTTTTCAACGATGTTATTTTTATTTAAAATACGAGAAGGTAAATGTAAAAAGCAAGCATAATTTTAGTTATTAAATAAATCATTTTTGTAAGAGACTTTGATTTTTCATTTATAACGGTTTTAATATGATTTAATATTATTCACAAATGTAAAATAACTTTTTTGCAGAAAATAATATATTTACGTGCATATACGACACGTATGCATTTATTGGTAGATATATAGTTTGAAAACTAAGCAAAATGATTTTTAAAAAATGGTTAATTGATCAACGTGTAATTAAAAGGGGTGATGAGGAAAATTGTAATAAACATAAAATACAAAAAACCTTGTCCCCAGTCACTCATTGGACATTACGTTCCTCGGACATCTCGCGCCTCGGGTAGAAAATATACACAAACTCGCATCCTATATTATGCACATGTGTCACAACTCACAATACAAATCACATTTCCCGATGAAAACCGTATCGGAAGAATGGCAGCGTATCGGATACGCTCCGTCGGCTGATGGTTACGACAAAATAGTTATTACGGAGTGCGTATAGGCGACGCGCTATAAAATAAACATAATATTGCACATATTATATATATATATATAGGAATATTGATAATATATTTGTAATAAATTCATACAAATATTGTGCCCTTGACGATGGTATAGATCATATTATTATTATTAGGCCATCTTTCTCTTGATGTCTTTTCTTTCAACTTCTACATTTATTTTTACCAAAAACACGAATTCAGTTAACATGTTCAATATTTTCTTTAAAATTTGTTATGCTTTTTCCTTACACTCGGTAAAATTAGAATAAAAAATAAATATTCCTTTTTAAGAATCACTTATAAATTTATCAAGTACCTATATGAACTTTTCTATGTACAACAGCATTAATGAATTTCTGCAATCTATAATAAAAATCTAAAACTAGCTTTAATTAATAACTGTACAAATGTCTACCTTTAATACGGCACGATATAAGTGATAAACTTGTGTTACCTTTTCAGCTCTATAGGTGTAGGTATAATACATTATAAACACTAGCAGGTTCGTAATATTAATTTTTATCTTCTCTTGACCTTTGTTCTATTTTTATTTTTAAAAATTTCATCGTAATTTACAGTTCTTTAGGTTTATCTTTAACCTTTTTTTCTTTTTTTTATTCGCTCACTGGAGACGAGTTATGTACAAAAGACAAACCCCTAAAACACATACGACCATATCGTGTTTTTACACCCGGAAGAGGTGCCCGACGACTACGACGGCGTCGGCATGATATAGCATTTTATTATGCTTGTCTGTGCACCTACATCCTACACGTCTCCAAACTCGAGTGGACGTCACAAACACTACACGATAATATTATACAAAAATATATCGCATAATGTGTACACTGTTTGTACGCAAAATACGCGGAGCTGTGTACGATTTACAATAATAACGCAACACGCGTGGATTACATTATATTTAATATTGTAATATTATTACCTAGGTACCTATATATATAGTATATTATGTATAACATATTACCTACGTTGCCATAGTCTGTGTGTCGTATAAGAATAGAACACGTAAGCACGACACATGTATTTTATAATATTATATTTTGCTGAATCGTTTGCATAATATTATTATTGTTAGGTACCTATATGGGGTTAATATTATAAAATCGTACACACGCCCGTTATACATTAAATATTAGTGTTGTGCCATTTACCCGTGTCACGTTAACACGGTACATTTTGTCCATGATAACAATATTTAATGCCTATAGTGGTAGTGATTCACATTTTTGTAATCATATCATCAACAACCTATTAAATCAGAAAATTCGTTAAAAGGTTTAAACTTTAAAGTATATACCTTTAAAGTGTATACCTATCGTTATCTACAACATCTAACATTTCCAGACTGATCTTCATACTAATCATACGATTTATTATACATAAAATAATTGATAAAATGTCACGATGAGTCCACACCAATTTTAATAAACTGACAAACATCTTTGGAAAATAATTTTCAAATTATACTTTTTAGTTTTTATAGACATCGAGCTCATTCATATACAGCTAAGTTCTCTCTTTAAAACATACGCTGGGAAATAAAATAAGACTTGGCGCAGAAAAAGTTAAACGAAATGTTATATCTGTTATAGTCTGTTCAATAAATTACCTAATATGTATTGGGAATTGACACAAGTAGAATTCTGGTTCAATAAACAATGCAATTTCTAACACGAAAGAAAGTCCCTCGAGGGTGTTAAGAGAAAATGATAAATTAATTTCGAGTTTCCATTAAATCTGTTAATAATAAAATTGTTACTTTGCTTCTATACGAGTATGAAAATAATAAACAAAAAATAAATAAATATTTCATACATTTATATTAAATTTTGCAATCAATATGGTTCGAGTAGAACATTAAACAATAGAAACAGCAGGACACTATAATTACCGAATCGTGTTTACTGAAAGCAACTCAGAATGCTCAATTAATCTAATAGTAATTACTGATTAGTCATTATAATTATATTAAGAACAGCATACAATAATGCTATATAGTCAAATTTAATTACTCCAAATAAGTAAAATCATACTATGTACATTGTATAATGTCCATACAATATTTCAGGAACAATAAACGTAATTTTTTCGACATCAATTTCTAAACGTGTATGCATAATGATTCATCAAAAATAATTATAATTTGTTTTAACTAATCAAAAGAAAACTTTTAAAGCAACTACCTTACTACCTATCTATATAATTTAAAATTATTGGTTATTCTTTAAATATATTTTGATAATAAAAATAATGAACAACCAATAATAACAATATTATATTGATTATTGTACTGTCAGAAGTCTTAAGAATCTTTAATGGTATATAAATTATGATTGTTATTATTAAATTGCTAGTCGAATAAATTATTTTTTAATATTTTATAAATTTTCCAATATTTAAACATTAAAATAAAGTAAAGAAAAATTTGTTTAAAGAATTATCAATTTATTTACCCTAAAAAAACTACCACTACATTTCCACACGCTATAGAGTAAATATTCATTCAGTATAGAAAACCAAAAGTGGTTGGAAGATGAAGCATGCAATACTTTTTAAAAAGTGTTAATGTATAAATATTAAACCCATATTTTTTTTTATTAATAATCATTTAAGGTTTAGATTAGTGCGCCACCAATTCAACGAATACCTTTTGCCTTTTCCTCTTAATTAACGTTGGTGCTAATAAATAAATAAATATTTGTTCAATATTCGATATTTATACTCCAACATTTTTATAAAGGTAGAAAATATGTGTAGGTATTAAGAATTATTTGTATACATTACATTTTTTAAAAATAATTTGAAAGTCTTTGAAATATTCAGTGTTCACCGTTGAAAGATAACCTTGTATATTATTATGTATTGTGCACACAAATTATTTTTCACTCTCAAAAATATAAATTGCTTGTACTAATACTTGTTAAATCTAAGAACATCAAGTAATCATATTATATCTTTATTATTAGGAGCACTTTTCCAAATAACCCTAGGGTCACATAACTATTATGATACTTAGTGTACTCCAACTTCCTAGTATAACTCTTCGGAATACGTGACCTGAATTTACATTCAATTTGCAAGCATAATACCCTTTCAACCAATGCATTATCAGTTTATTGACCATCTCAAAACGTAATGTATTTAGTATCAAATATAGATAATAATTAAAAGTACTCATTAAAATAATAATTTATAATAATTCACTTAAAAATAGCTTAACCTTTGAATGGGTAAAATAGGTACCTACCAAAAATCAAATTTAAAATATATTACTATTTACCGTCAATAAAAATTAGAACACAAATTATAAATGAAAAATTCATATGATACATTATATTATACAACTAGCTGTCCGACCTTCCTCCGGAAGAAATTATTAATTTAAAAACATAAGACTATTTTTTGGCTATGCAAATAATATAATATAATTACATATTGTAGTTATTATTATTGCTAATTTTTGAAAATGATATATCCTACATTTTGAATTCAACTACTGGATTGGTAAATTTTATTCTTTTTATTATAGAATAGAGATAAGGTAGAAAAATATGTAACAATAAATTATTTGTTCAATGAATAATAAGTAGTATAAATTTCAAATGGAAAAATGCAAGTGCAAACAAATAAATAAATAAACAAACAAATGTGTTTCCTTTGCCTCCAAAATCAAGTTACATTCTCATATATATAGATAGATTAATATTGTTCTTAAAATAATATATATATTTATCATTGTTTTAATATTCAATCAAAATAAGATAATATAATTGATGATTAATGGATTACCTATACTTAATTTTAAAGTAATAATCGAAAATAGCGTAAAAAAACACTCATTGGAAATATTAAAGATCACAATTCACAATATGTGATTGAAATATTTTTTTTTTTTTTAAATGTCGGTTACAAGTTTATCCTTATGCCACTAATAAAGTTATTATTTTTGATAATATGAAAATGTTTTTTCATGCTAAAATTCAGAGTTAAATAAAACAGTTAGGTATAATTGATTTTTAAAATATGTATCTTTTTAACTCAACAGTTTTTTACAATTAATTAATACAGGTAGGTACCTACTACCTAATGTGTCATACATCGATATTAAAATCGAGAAAATTATTTCGCATCACGCAGGGATCTTGTCCCTCACTCACTATGCTTGATTCGATTGTTCAAATAGAAAATATCTTTCAACTCGTTATTAAAATCTACGAAGCATGAAATAGGATAAAAATATGCTATTTTTACTGATGAAGATTTCTCGTAGCATCTAGGGTCCACAGCGACCGAAAAATGTTACAGCGTATAAATGTTGGTACCCAGTTTAATAATATATACACGTTGTTTATAATATGTTTACCTGGTGACTATACGTCCTGTTTTTTACAGGATTGTTCTTTATTTCAGCATTGTGTCCTGTTGTCCTGACAAACTTCTTTCAGGACGCTTTTTGTCCTGTTTTTTTTTATCAAACAAAATGAATGAATTTGAAAACGAAACTTACGAAAGTAATGAATAATGATTATAATTGTAATCTTGTGATTGTCTGAATTTACCAGTATGGGGTATGTCTACGAGTTATACAGGAGCTTATCGGAGTTATCGGATTGACCGTTATCGGAATATGCTTTCGATTCTATCTATTTATATCACTGAAACTAAGTTTTGTGAATACATTTATCGTTATTATAGCGAATAGCTATTAGTTTAGTTCCAACAATCGTTGAGTTTTGTCGACTTGTTGATAATCGTTAATATAATATTTTACAATTTTATCGTACGTGGAAAAATGGGGATATCACTTTGAACCACTAAAAGTTTTTCGTTGGATTCAAGTACTAGATTTTCCGATTTGGAGTAACATTCAAGAAAGTTTTAAATATATTATTAAAAATAATCCAACACTGAAATTCGATGAAGATGAACTTTTTGACGAATTTAATCATGTGATATATGTAATGAAGGTTAAAATGCAAAACTGGAAAAATGGTTCATAAACTGAAGATCGGTGGTGTGAAATATTTAAAATTCCAGAAAAAAATAACATTCCAATTAAATATTTTACGGTTATTTTAGAGTATTCAATGTAGCTATTCCAGGAACTAACGCGTCGGTAGAAAGAGTATTTTCAATTACAAATGTTTTATGGACAGATGAGAAAAATCGATTTCTTGTGGCCACAATTAGATCGATAATAATCGTAAAACAACATTTGAAAATGTTTCATGTACAGAATTTCATACATTTCTTTTAGGACACCCACAATTTTTAAAACTAATTACATCTTCAAAAAAATATGAAAAATCAAATAGTGAAGACATTTTTGAACAATCGTCATCAAAATGAATTAAAAAGTTTTTT